>NW_026683902.1:0-168000 GCF_030247195.1 Topomyia yanbarensis | reverse complement strand
TATTTCCATTATAGGGGTTTTGACCTTAAGGTCATTCGCCTTTTCGGGTTAGAAAAATCTCTAATGAAAAATTTCTAACCCAATGTGCGGGGTCGGGAATCGAACCCAGGTGCGTTACGTACAAAGCAATCGATTTACCAATACGCTACGCCCATCCCTGATTCCAATAATTTTTAAATTGAGAAACTCAAACGTGATCCCAAACCCAAAACTTTCAAAAATTAATGAATCCAATCCTTATAATTTTCAAATTTAAAAATTTTAACCCCATCCAAAACCAGAGATTTTTAAAATTAAGGAACTTGAATGCGAGCTGAAATCCGGGAATTTTTAAATTGAAGAAACTGAACTCGACAATTTTAAATTTAAAAAACCCGAGCCCAGGAGTTTTAAATTTGGGAAAGCCGAACCCGAGTGGAAGCCTGAAAATTTTCGAATTCTCCAATGCTACCCGACCTGAAACCTGAAAATTTTGAAACTGAGCCACAACTGCCCTAGAAATGCGAGCATTTCAAAATTGATGAATCCAAAACGGACCCGAAACCCGATAAGTTCTAAATTTATAAATCCGAACCCATCCCGAAACCTGAAAATTTTAAAATTTGGGAACCTGATAATTTCAATATTAAGGAACTCGAACTTCATTCGAAATATTAAAAAAAATACTCAAAGTCAATCCACTAAACCACTAAAAATAAAAAAAACCTTGATACGACTCGGACCTAAAATACGAAAAACCGAAATACGTACATAAGAATTTCAAAATTGAGTACCTCACGCGTTTGGGGAAGACCAGAAATTTAGAGTTAAAAAAGTCGAGCTGGGGATTTTGAAATTTGAAACATTTGACCTAAACCCGAGAACTTTTAAATTGAAGAACTGAACCCAATCCGAAATTCAAAATAGCAACCCGACCAAGAATTTTAAAATTACTTCAGAATTCTGTCAATAAATGGAGCCACGAACTCCCCATACCACCCCGGGATAACGTACCAAATTTGAGCCAAATCGGTTAACATTCACCGATATTCCAAGGCTGATTAAAGCTTGAATGGAAAAGTTATAAAATATTTGAAGAAAAGTATTACAAAATCTCAAATTACAATTTTGTTTTCAGTTATGACGGTTTGCAAAGGGTCTAACAAAACAAAATGCACAAACCAATCTCAAGTACAAGAAGCAATCGTAACTGTTAGGGCATCGCAATCTCATATTATGACCCATGTCAAAGTAAGCTCAGATGCCAAATTTCTCATCATTTGGACAATTCTAGACCCCGCCCACCCCGCTTGAATTTTTTTTTTTTTGAAATTGGTGTTAAATTGGAGGAAAAATATATTAAATACCATAACTTTTGAAATAGTACTCAGAGAATTACAATTCGTTCTTCTTTTTAAAGGAAATAATCTTAGTATTTAAATGGAGATATTTCTGTGTCCCGAAAAATACGGGAAAGTGGGGTACATTTTGTCTCCAAAATCCCTTATTTTCAATAATTTTTTGCTCCCTGATAGAAATCATACATATTTTGCTGTTTTTCTAATGTGAAAAAATCTCAAAAATCGAACGGAACCTTTTTCGCCTTTGTCCGAATACGAGAAGTTGGAGTTATAGGGCTTTTTGTCAATCAAATAAAATTTCATTATTTTCTTGTACATATATCTCTATTATTCTTCAATCAATTTTAATAAACTATACCTTGTTGAACGTGGAAAATCATTAGGAACCAAATAAAAATTTCTTCGTTGCCAGTAAAATTCAGGAACCTCAAATTTTCTGACATTTGGTTTCGATTTCACTTTTATATCATTAAATAGCACATTAAATCCATTTAACAATAAATTCTTATTTAATTTACTACTACTACTAAAATACGCTTGGGGATCACATGAGAAAAGTTTTATTCCTGGAAAAATAGGGGAAGTTGAGGTATAAGGACATTTAATGGAAAAATGTAATTTGTAGAGTTAATGTTAAATTTTTTTGTATTTCTGAATTTAACCGGTTGCGAACCTATTTTTGTTTTATTTCTAATAATTTTCCGTGTTCAACAAGTTACACTTGAGGAAAATTTATTGAAGAATAATAGAGATATATGCAAGAGAAAATGATAAAATTTTATATGAATTACAAAAGGCCCTATAACCCCAACTTCTCGTATTCATATAAAGATCAAAAAGGTTCCGATAGATTTCTGAGATTTTTCACATCAGAAAAACTGCAAAATATGCATGATTTGTATCATGGAGCAAACTAATTTTAAAAAAAAAAGGTTTTTTTGGGGACAAAATGACCCAGCAAAGCAAAAAAAAATTTAAAATGGGAGATTTTGGGGACAAAATGACCCAGTACCCAATTTTCCGTATTTTCCTAGAAACAGAAATATCTTCATCCAAATACTAAGGTTATTTCCTTTAAAATTGTAGGTTTTAGCATTTAATATATTTTTCCTCTATATTTTCTCATAGCACCAATTTCAAAAATTTCAAGCGAAGTGGGCCCCCAAATGATGTGAAATTTGGCATCCGAGCTTACTTTGACATTTGTCACAATATGAGAGGGGGGGCCTTTGAGAATTCAAAAAAAATTGCAATGCCTTACTAACGAAAGATTGCCAGTCCCATGGTGGTCCAGTTACGTTTTGGCCAGATCTAGCCAGCTGCCATTACATCAAGGACTACAATGTTAATACGACATTCCAACATAGCTGAATCCACCAAATCGTCCAGTTTCATCCAATAGGTATAGTATTAGTATTAGATGATAATGATGAGGAAACTAAAGATGAAGGGAGCAGTCACCAGTAAAATGGATCGGAATAAAACATCAATTTCAATCAGTTAGTTAAGTTTGAAGAAGATGTGCGCCTTGTGATGAACGGCGTCAACAGAATAGTGCGAGACTTTCTACGAAAGCATAATGAATGGTTTCTTTCAGTTATTTTTAGAGCAATTTAATTCAGTTTACAGATAGATTCGCGGTCAGTGAATTTAACATAAATTCAATTCCTGGGTTGTAGAAAAATACATCGTCTTTCAAATGCCATTGCTGGATGCCACTCAATACGACATGATTTGAGTGCATTCTTATAACGACAACCGCTCAATATTTGCTGGCACCCTGTATGCCCTAGCATTCAAGTTGAACTCAATCCATTTTGTTTAAAGCTATCCATGCACGAGACGATATCCAAACCATAATGGATTAGTCAGAATTCCTGCCACACAAATCCCTCAGAGCCGTGGTACAGAGTTAAACAGAAAGTGCCTGAGAATGTTAGTTGTAAAACCATTAGACTTTCATGTTCACTACTACCCCGGTCGATAGGATGAAACGGTGAGAAAGAGCAGGATATATACTTTAACATTTTCTCTACATGCTCCCGGTACCACTAACATATTGTTACTGAATGACGCGCGTTTTACCCACAATTCCTCTCAAAGCTGTGCATATGCAAAAGATCAGCATTACAGCCACTCTATCCCTATGGACGATGTCACTCAAGGAAAGGTATTTCCACGTCCGATGCTTCAGTGCCAATAGAAGACACATTCGTTAATCCGATTTCTGATAGTTTCAGCTTCCCATTCGTTTTCGGAATGTAAGACGAAACTCAACTTCATTATATCGCTCATCTCTGCTTATAAACATGCCCAAAAACGGAAGGTCAGTCCGACCCGAAAAAGACTCTACTTCCATAGACCCAGTCCAGTTTTAAATACTCCTACCGTTCGGTTCCTCTATCTCTTTGTCCCTTATCCAACCAGAAACCGGGTCACAACAACCCTTCATTACCCGTTTTCAGCTGTATTGCCAGTGTATCGAGCTGGTGCGGGGCTTTCCCACCTAACTGTCCTCCTTTGAGCGGAGAAGCAAAATACTACCGAATACCGTTCAACCGTCCTCCTCCAGCGCCTGGGCTATAGAAAGAGGAAATGAAAATGCTCACTTCAAAAGGATATCGGTTTCATTTAACAAATTTAAGTTTTTAAGAGGTTTATTTAATTATTTCAATTTGGGAAGTTTGCCTTTCCGTTTGCCGATTCGGGGCAGTATTTCACCGGACCCTCGAAATCCCTGCTTATCGGGTCATTCCGCCTCCTGATAGCTCGACGAACCTGAACCTTGACTGCTCCTTTCAAACCATTGGTTTCGATGGTTCCGACTAAGGTCGTGGTGTGAAAGCAAGGGTGACGATTACCGTTTCGGACAAATGAACAAAAAAAATGTTTAACAAAAATGAGAGAAAAAAAAATAATTCCCCTAATGAAACAGCTGCCAGGCTGTGGGCAGAAGGGATAGCCATTCGATAAATTATCCAAATTTATTTCGATTGAAGAATTGTCATTGTACTAAGACTGTTTCTCGGAAGATTCGGAGAAACTTGTGAATGAAACCATCGAGCCGTGTGTCAGGATTTTTTTTATTACTTCGGGTCAGTACATGTCGCCCGTTCGGAGGGTGAACGATTTCTGCTGTGGTTCTGCTCTTTTTGTGCCCCAGTCGTAAAACGTGGTGAGGACTGGACGGAATATAGTCGCCCAGAGAGAAAAAAAATTGCTGCGAACTGGCTACGAAAAAAAATGCGAAAGTAATGCTACTGATCCGTAAAATTATTATTATATGATAAGGTCGGCGGGAAAACAAACGAGATGGTCATTTGCGATAATCTAGCAGTTATTCAGTTGAGCCAGTCAGTAGAGAGAGAGATGGAGGTGCGGTCACCGAATGGACATTTTTATTTCTTTACGGTGGAATGAATTTAAAGCACATACCTAATTAAGGATTGGGTTCTATAAATATTACAAAGTGCTTGCTGGTCGCTTTAGTTTATGAATATTTTGTCATCGTGCACGATACAGACAGCTAATACTGAAAATTATTCGCTTGTGGTTAGTCCCGTGTCAAAGTTTAATAAAAAGTCCTGAATTTTTCAAAAACTAACGTCAGTTAATAAAAATTACATTTTTTTCAAACCTTATGATATTCAGAATATTTTGATAAATATGTAGTACAGTGGAGACCCGTATTTTTCAGCCCCTTGGGGTAATTTAGGCCGCCAAATGGAGACATTGAGAAAACCGTACATATTTTTTTTAATAAACCGATTCAGTTAATATATTTTTTAAATCCCTAGGCATAGTCTTATAACTCTTTCTGATTATTTAGTATAAGTCTCCCCTAATTGATTGAAATTTTGTAATTTTGCATCTTTAAGGAAACTAAAATATGCTCAAGAAAGGATTTATTCGAATCTGACTGGGTTTGTCTGCTAGAACCCATCAAATAGATTTTCATACATCGTCGCTGTTGTGCTATCTTATGACAAGCGCCATTTAGCACATTTCGAGAAAAACGATTTTTAAAATTTGAGATTGAATATCTTGAAACTTATAAATGGTAAAAACAATTCAAAGAAGACAATTAATGCTTCTATCTATTCTGTATGAAACTCTTAAATATCACGAAGTTCGGTTGACTATGTTGCGAGTTTTCACTATAAATGTAAACAAAAGTCGCACTCACACGTGTCGTAGGCGTGTATTAATGACAAAATTTGTATGGCGTGTCATAATTGTGCATGGAAAATTTCCCATAGAAAAAAAGCATCAATTATTAACTTTTATTAATATCTTCGGCTTTATTCGGCCTAGAAACAATCGATGAGATGAATTTTGAAGGAAATCGAGCAAGCGATCTAGAAAAAATAGTAATTTTTAATTACAGTGTTGCCAAACATGAAATATTGCCAATTTAAAAGTAAAACTGCATATTTCTCACAATACATGTATTTGTATTTTGAAAATTATTATGCCATTGTATTCCTCAGACATTTTTACATATAAAAACATCTAAAACTTCTACATTACTTAAGCGAATCCCAGTGATACAGTGATTTAAAGCAAAAAACTGTCAATTTCTCATCACTTTTTTCGATATACCTCAGTAACCAAGCAAAATTTCAAAATTCCGAAAACGCCATTTTGTAGAGAATTTTCAGATTAGTGATGTTGCATATCTAACTCAGTTTACCCCAAAATGGCGTTTGTCATAAGATAGCATAACAGCGACGACATATGATGCTCTTGTCCAAAAGCTAACATAATGGGAAGCAGACAAAATCGAGGGAAGAAGAAATCGCGTCTTCGCTGTATTTCTTTTTCAGATCACTTACAATTTCTAATCGAAAGGTCCTCAATAAACACACAGAAGACGAAAATCAATACAAAGTGCAGCTACTGCAGCCAAAACAAGTGCTTGAACAAAAGGAACTACACAGAAGCAGGGCCGTAGAGAGAAAATGCGGGCCCGGGGGGGGGGGGGGGGAGGTCCAACGTACGGGCCCCACCACTGTATATTGCCCGAGTACCAAAAAGCTAAAGTTTGAAATTCATTGATATTCACTGAAATTTTATAGTTATGTACCAATTTTTGCTCTAGTTATTTGTAGTGACAATGACGGAAAAATCGTAGAACTGTTTATACTTTGAAGGATTTTAAATACCTTTTCAAAAGTTTTGGTGACTTTGAAAAGAGTCATTTTTGTCAATAGTGTTAGTAAAAGTAAAAAAAAATGGAAAGATTTAAAATGTAGTAATTAAAAAAATTAAAAATATTATCTAAACGGCGATCAATGGAAAAATAAAAAAGCAATGGGAAAACTGAATATTGAAAGAATGTACAAAAAAACAAAAATAGCAAAATCAATCAAATAAACAAATTAAAGTCAATTGTAAAAATATGTATAATCAAGAAAAACTAAAACAGAAAAATAAAAAATATTAATAAAAGAAAATAGCAAACAAATTGCAAAGATTAAAGAAGACGAACATTGTTCAACAAAAGGTAAAAATAATAAAAAATGGGTAAAATTAGAAAAAATTTAGGAATCAATGAAAATGAAAAAAACTACTAGAAAGAAACCAAACATTAATATAAAAGTGCATAAAACTGAAAAACTTGTTGAACCTAAAATAACAAAATATATTTAACATCAAGAACAAGAAACATTCAATGCAATAGAAAAAGTGAAAAAACGTTAAGTGTGCATAAAATTAGTGGAAAAAACATAAAAAAACAAAAATAAAAAAAAAGGCAAAATTAATCAAACCGACTAACCGGAAAATTTTGAAAAATTGGAACAATGAAAAGACGAAAATAAATAAAGAGATTTGGAAGGTATGGATTGATGAAAAGCGAAGCAAACGGACAAACTAGAAACAAAAATACTAGAAAAACCAAAATGGTATACTATAGAAACACACAAAATGGAGAAAATGACAAGAAGAAATTTAAAAAAAAGGATTGTATTTATTTAGAGAATGAAAAAAAAACATTAGGAAAAAAATTGAAATAAATTCAAACAACGAACTAAATGTAAAATGAAAAGAAAGTACGGGTAATGGCAAAATTCAAATGTTTTGTAGGGAAATACAAAAATAAGAAAATTTAAAATTTAAAGTAAACGTATAGGAAAATGATCAGCAGAAAAATTATTTTCAAAATAGGTTAAATGGAAAAAATGAAAAAATAACAACAATGAATAGAATGAAAGAATTGGGAACATGTGAAAAATAAATAAAATTATATTAAGTTAACAATGGGAAAAAATAAAACTACGTAAAGCTAAAAACTAGAGAACATGGAACAAAATAGGAAAAGGGTAAGTAATGGGACAATAAGACAAATAAGATTGGCAAATATCAAAGTTGTGACTTTTGAAAATCAAAAACTTAAATCTGGCTCTAGAAAACATATGTTGAATCATTTAGCAAATTAGTGTTAGAGCTCAAATCATTGGCCAATATGTATAGCCCATTAATTGACAAAAACTTTCAGTATTATCTCGTATTTGAATATGATTTTTTATGGATTTTATAACAATGAACGACAAACCATGGATTTCAATTTTCTTCAAATCGTTAGAGTTATTTCGAATTCTTTTAGAATATCAATTGAGCTCTCAAATAGTGGTAGTGGTACTTCGAGTAACAGGGGATAGACTTCAAGAGATACGTAGATATGCTCTGAAATCAGTTGTAATTTCGAATTAAAGTCATTACTCGACAGAATTTTAGAACGCTTCCATTGCTTTTTAATATATAAAAGCTTAAAAACAAATAAATATTGTCTGCTTCATTTCTTATGCAGCTCGTTGCACTAGTAGGAAAAATATCATATTTTCTTCACAGTCACCGTAGAGTGTATTGTTTTGGTAAAGCATATCACTTTTCTGTGCCATTCATATTTCGGTGTATTTTTTCGCATTTGTGAACAGTTTTGTTAATTTACTTGGGTGTAGTACTTCGCTTCCTCGAATATCCACAAAGAATCCAAAAGCACTAACCACTATCGCTGTGGAGGATAAACCAAGCAAGCTTTGCTCTGTTCCACAGTAAGCAAAGGCGGGGCAAACTTCAGTATCTTGTGAGAATCTTTGTGAGGAGCATATTATACGATGATCCATTGAAACGAAGGTCTTTTGAGGAAAAGTAAATCTGAACCCAAATGGTGGTGAACACTTTTTAAATGGTACCGAGAAGGGCCCCTTCTTATCGATTAGGACCTGCAGTCCAAGGATGATGTTTATGATGACTGTGTGCTGGACGATCCAAAAAATAATCCACTGTTTTTTTTCTGGGCGAAATCCGAATTACCTGAACGAAGACCCGGAATTCGCCTCTAAAAACCGGTGTGGCCACCCTAAATACAAGTTTGAGAAGTTTTCTTTTTCTTTCGAATAATTTATTTCGATAATAATCCATCAGTTGCGAAGCCAGGAAATTCAATAAATCAAAAAAATCGATTTCGTATTGGCTAAAATTGAAGACAACCCCATTACTTCTAATCAAATCATTTAACTTTTTTAAACCTAACAAGTCTGATCTTATTTTTGTTTCGATTATAGAAATTGTATCCTTAGGGTCATTCGCTTGTTCATTCAGGTTATTTCTATAATAAAAATGTCTAGTCCTGTGTGCGGGGTTGGGAGTCGAACCCAGATGAGCTGCGTACATGCCAATCGATGTACCAATTACGATATGCCTGCCATTGTCTGATTTGGTAAAAATATACATTTTATATCAAATAAATAAAATAGCTTAGAATTTTCGCTATTCTAATTTCATCATACACAGATTTTTTTTATTGCATTTTCAAATAAATTTTTGTCGAAAATGTATTTGTCAAAATTTTAGTTTTTAGTGAAAATCCGGGCCCCCGTCAGAACTCCGGGCCCGGGGGGAAATACTCCGTCCCACCAACCCCCCCCCCCTCTCGGCGATCCTGCACAGAAGCAAAGAACAGTTATTCTTAATTATAGTGGAACTATGACGGACACCTTAGGCTATGAAAGCTTTTTCCAAGTGTTTTAGGCTATTTCTAGTATCTTTATCCCAATGCAATCATAGCTCTTTTGTAACCAATTCCCTCACTTAAAAGAAAACCGGTTTTCACGGAAAACCGGTTATCGACTAACTGCTAACCAGCCACCTGAACACTGGTTTTCAGCGAAAACCGGCTTTCATCCACTGAAGAAATTGGCCGTCAATGAGCTAGGAAACTCTACGTATACTTTTGATTTGAACGTTTGACTCTTACTCTTACATGTTGCCAACAACGCGGGAAAGGCGGGTGGGTATGACGGACAAGTCAGATTACACGGAAAAAAGTGTTCCCAAGTTCATGAATAAAGTACAATGAATTCGGGAACAATCACATTTTTTACGTTTCGAAAACATAACCGTGAGAAAAAAGCACGCGCTTAATTTTTCTTCCGTTACGCCTACAAAACACTTTTATTTCTGAAGATATTTGTTTTCCCTCAATATCAATCGTGAATATCAGTCATGTTTACTGCTATGTTATCACCAAATGCGTGTCTTGGTCATGCACTATGTCATTATTTGGTCATGTTTTATCATTCTTGTTCGTGAAATTGTTCACAAAATCATATGAAACCGCCGTTCATACAATCTTGTACGTACATGAACTATTGCACGAAACTCGGCATATTATTCATGGATTCAATAACTAATTCACATGTAATATCACGATAACGTAAAGAGAAATTACGAAAATCGTGATTTAGCTCCTAAAATAATGATATGAATTCACTTCTTTCGAAAGTCCGGTTGAAAATTCAGGAATATAATATGATGATAACGTTCAGAAAAAATTCGAATATTGTGACTACGGTCTTGAAACGATGAGTATGAGTCACGTTACGATACTTGATGTGAAAGTTCGATCGTTTGTTGAACAATACAGAGAAATTACGAAAATCTTTAAACTCCTGAAATCATGAGTAAGAGTTACGCTACTTCGTATGAGCATCCAACGTCCAACGTACAGATAAACTATGAAAATTGTGACCGAAGAAAAATTACAGAAATCGTGATTAAAGTCATGATATGAGTGAAAGTCTGATCGTAAATTCAAACATACAATAACACGATAACGTGTAAAGTAGGGCATCGCAAAAATGTTTTTTTTTTATTCTCGAAGCCCCCCCTCTCATATTGTGACAAATGTCAAAGTAAGCTCAGATGCCAAATTTCACATCATTTGGACAATTTTGGACCCCCGCCCACTTCGCTTGAAATTTTTTGAAATTGGTACTATGGGAAAATATGGAGGAAAAATTCATTAAATGCTATAACTTTTGAAGTAGCAATCAGAAAATTACAATTTATACCTCTTTTGGAAGGAAATAATCTTAGTATTTGAATGGAGATATTTTTGTTTCTAGGAAAATACGGGAAAGCGGTACTGGGTCATTTTGGCCCCTAAATCCCCAATTTTTAATGTTTTTTTCTGCTCCGTGATGCAAATCATACATATTTTGTAGTTTTTCTAATGTAAAAAAATCTCAAAAAATCGATCGGAGCCTTTTTGACCTTTGTCCGAATACGAGAAGTTGGCATGAACAGAGTAGGAGAGTTCCCCGACGGAGGAATATCTTCCGACACCGATACCAGCTTTCTTGAGCTATTTGGCTACCCGCTCTATCGAAATCTACTCGAATATTATCCGGCGGTGCAACCACCCTAATTCGGCTGAGAGATCCCCGATGGCGGAATTTCTGTCTGTTTCGTAATTAACTCCAAACCAATTAAAATCTGCTCTACTGTGATTTCCTTGGCGGTGGATTTATTTTGATTCGCCCCGATCTGCTCTATCTACACACTTAATTTTTTCTGCTGAATCTCAGAATTTTTGCAATTTTTGCCGAGATTTGAAAATCTTCAAACAAACGACACATTTCCGAGATATCTGTATAAAAATTAACGGGCTGTTCGGGAAATTGCCGAGTTAATCTAAGTCTGTAGTCCCCGGCGGTGGCCAGCTCGTAAGTAAACTGTATGTGTGCATGTGACAAGTAATATCACTCATTTTTCTCAGAGATGGCTGGGCAAGTCTAAAATGAAAGTTGCAACCTTCCCATTGGCTGCTATTGAAGTTGTAGTCGATTGAATTTCCGGTTCCAGAGTTGCGGTATGAAGAGTGCGGTCACACAGCAAATCCACATATAAACTGGTACCACCATGATGTCCACATGATGTAATGCATTTAAGTATATAAACAACATTACTTGAATGTTCGGGTCTAGATCATCAAAGACCAATCAAAGAACCTTTGACTACATTGGCCACTTATGCCGGTTCTTGATGCCCTTGAGGAACTAACCAAGTTTCAAGTTGATATGAAATCTATTTCTCAGCGAATTCTTGACCGATTTGTACAGAATTGAATTCAAATGAAAGATTCATTACTCCTATTAACTGCTATTTGATTACATTCAGATCTGACTTTTGGTTTCGGAGTTATTGGTTAGTCAATGGAGTCACACAAGAATTTCCAATATAAACTGTTTACCTATGATGTTAAAAAATTAATTAAATGGACATTGAACAACTTTGCCCTGTAGATCTAGACAACTGATGGCCAATTAAAGATACTTTAAATGTATTGACCACTATCGACACATCTGGAAGTTTCAGATTTCGTGCATATTCCAGAAATAAAGTCACATCGATTATTCGACAATGATCTTTCAAAATTGACAAACTCACATCTCAGAGATCGATGCACCGATTTTTATAAAATTAGTCTCAAATGAAAGGAATATCCGACTTACTTTTGGACAATATGGACTGTCCTAGTCTTCTCAATCAACTGAACGTAAACATCAAGCGCAGAACTCTTAGAACTAATAATTCTCTCATCACTTCCTCTGCTAGAACGAATTATGGATTCAACGAACCAATGTCAACTATGTCCAGACTATTCCACTGATGTTATACGTCCTTTGATTTTAAATTGTTACGTGTTTCCTTTAAACGTCTTTACAGAAATATTTTGTAAATTTGACCTATAATCTCATAAAAGTATTTTTACCTTATTATTACTTTAATGTAGTCAGACCTTTAGTTTTAAGTGTGTTATTTGAGTAGCTTTAAGGAATATTATGTATCATTTCGATTATGTAATATCTGTTGGCACGAGAAGGCGAGGGAGTTTTGCGCCTAACGTATGCGGAATAAAATTGGGACAAAATTCAAAAAGCAATTTTTTTGAAGAAATGTTCTCTCTACATAAAAACATTAATGTAGAAAAAAATGAGCCCATTTGAGAAGCTTTACGACAGTTTGCAGGACGTTTTTCAAAGTAGTTGAAAAAATTGAGGCTGGCGTTTTCTTAATTTCTTTCTTAATTTTTATTATCATGTTTGTTAGTTTTAGGTCGAAAATTATTGGCATATACTCTCCGCTACAAATTGTCCCATAAATCCTCAATTGAATGCAGTTGTGGTACATTTGAAGGGTTATCAGCTTTTTGTACAAAAAGTAAGCCATAATCTTCTATCGCGCCTAAAAAAATTTTTGGCGTTATAGCTAGATGCCGGATTGGGCGTTCGCCGCCATTTTGTTCACGTGGTATCTCCTAACAGGTCGAAATCATCAATGGACGATTCAAATAAGTGTGCCTAAAGTATGACGTTTAGTATGGTTCCTGGCGCAGGGTGGCATTTTTGTTTTAAAGCGTTGTCCAAATTTCATTCCGCATACGTTATTTTAGAAAGAGCTAATGTGTGTTCAGCTCGAAAGGGCTTTTCCCTGCTCCAATAAATAAATTATAAACTAATACAGAATACAAGCATATATAGACGATGACACAATTGAAGTTAAGCTGCATGACCTTGCACCACCTACTAATGTTAGCGTTATCAAACAACACATGTCAAAATACAGAGAAATGGATACAATTTAGGAATATACTTGGAGGAACTTCTTCCCAGGTGCAAATGCGTCCGACAAAACCTATCCCCTCCTACCTGACCATCCATTTCAAATCAATCCAAGGTGTCACATATGCTCAGCAAACATTAGTCACATATCCAGGACAGATACCTACGTGCCAGCTCTGTGGTCAACCACTACACCACGGAAAATTTTGCGCAAAGGCTGCCAAGGAAATTCCATCTGTTAGAAGCAAGACCGATGCACAGTCATCGTATGCTAAAGCACAACCGGTTTCTAAACCAACGAATTTTTTTTTAAGTGCGGCGAGCACGCTATCTCAAGAACCAATTCGTCGATCATTCTGAAATGTTTACCAATTGTTCCATATTATATCAGCTAGTTCGCGTATAAATGTATTTTATTTGGATGGCCGTTTAAATTTTTCACTGCTGGAAAAGTCAATTTGTATACTAAGTATGAAAAAAGGTTGGATTAATTTACGATATTCGATAAACTTATTCATTTTACCCAGTTGCTCATTGTCTTATCAAAGAATGAAGAATAGTTCAACAGGTCGTGTAATCACTATATTATACATGAATCCGACACAGGGAGAACCTAAATATGTATATTCAAATATTAATGTGTGAATGGTATCCTCTGTTACTATTGCCTGGTGGTGTCCAACAAACAAATTTATTTTAAACTCTTTTGAATCCACTACACATGATTGCCTACGAACACTGCTGGTAAGAGAAGAACCATTCCAGCAGCACACAGAAAGCATCCCCATATTCTACGAACCTATTTATTTGGAATGAATAAACATTTCACCAAGTACACCCCACATAGCAAATATTCACACAGAAGTTTAATCATCTTTCACAATCCAGCCAGACCTAATCCCAAATCAACGCTTGAAACTATATATATTGCTCGATCAGAACAATAGCAATTATTTTGAACTTCTGATCCTTTCAGATCCGACGTTTGCCACCTTCCCGTGCGCCTACTGGAGACCCGGTTCCAGAGGGACTCTGAAACGCACAAATAAAATTTGCATCAGCTCATTTATCATCATCATCGTCATCGTCGCTTCAGTTGATCGTCTCATCGTCATAATTTTCTCATTTGCTGTCTTGCTGCTGCCGCCCGCCCGTTTGTCGACATGCCAATGAAGCCCGGCTGAAGAGGACAACACCAGAGAATGTACCTACGACGGTACCGAGATACGGAGCACTTGAGAATGCGACCGCAAAGTTCTGGGACCCGGCCGCTACCCAACGCAACGGTAAATCTTCAAGCACTGCCGCCTGGTGCTGATATGTGATGCCGGTCTATTCGTTATGTTCGTTCACATATTTGGACTCTCACAGGACAATGACAATAATACACAACTCCGATTTCGATTGCTGCGTGAACGTTTGTGACCGGGTCCGGGGAGGATATTTCCTGGAATGACTCTCGAGTGGTTGATGATGAGATGGCCTTATTCTGTGTGGTCTGTCCCGCAGTATCTATAGTATCTGGTAAGGTACTATTTACAACAGTGAGTTGCGAATCATTCACAGAACAGAAAATAAGGAATCATGCACATTTATCAAGCACAATTTGCAAGTTTAATGAGTTGAAATTATTCCGACTGTAGAGAACGTAAAGGGGGGCTACCGGGATCAGCGGGGGCGGAGGGATTGCTACCACACTGGTCTCAAATCTAACTGAAATTCACCACCCACATCATCAACCGCCCGAATCCTACAAGACGAACGACGCCCGAGTGAGAGTGGAATGATTTAATTTATAGTTCAGTGTCCGAGAAAGAAGCGCATGTCTGGCCTACACGGAAGCTGCGGTGGAAGGTGGTATGCATCAATGACACATTCTCCGGGATCAAAGCGAGACCAGATTTGACTGAACCAGTTGCGGTGTGGGTGGAAAACGGGAACGAAGGTACAAGATGGTGAATGATATCAGGCGACGAAAGCCAGAGTATCAGAGGTCGTCTAGTTCTTATTCTGATCCGGGTGGCTGTAGAGTGCAGAGCCGAACTTTTGAAATCGATTACGAATTTATGTAACTGACTTGAACTATCCTATCGATTTGGATGGTCGTTAGGCTTTGGGTAACACTATACCTTCAGTGGTTCAGCCAGAAATAGAGTGAATGGGGATGAAAGTTTAACTAGTTCTGGTCACAATTTGGTTTCTATCTACCTACCAATGCATAGGAAATTTTTTAATAATACTCCGAATGATAATAATTTCGAAGTGATCTGTGTAAACATTAATCTACCCAGTGGCACAGATATGGAAAATTGAACAGGACAAGCTCAGCTCAGTTAGGAAGTAATACAGTAGTTACCGATTTCAAAGGTTGTATGATTCGGTCATTTGTTGGCCAAAGGTTTTTCGAAAGAAGAAACAGGCAATCCAAACTGAACATATCATGAACGTAATATACTGGATAGCTTCGTTAGAATGGAAATGCAACATATGAAAATCTCCAGCCACACATCTACTGCTAATCGAGTTTATGGTCGGATGTTCTTATTTACTTTATGTACTTGAATACGATTGTGTATGCGTCTTGTTCGGCGGTTGCTTTTGCGTTGGTTGTCTCGACGCCTTATGTGGAGTAAAAGTAAATATTTCTCGTGAACGCTTTGCTCTGAAGATTTTTTACCGAAGCAACCAAGGTTCTATCTTTTTTATTTCGAAATTTTCAGGTGATTTTCAAACCAAAAATGGAACTTATAAAAATACCGCAAAACCAACTTAATCCACCCAGCTGTGAGATGGGACATTTCTCACACATATCATTGTTGGATCATTCATTAGTTTGCAGAGCTCATTCAAAATGGGCACCTAACTAGAAGTGGGTTAAAAACAGTTTCGAGTCCTGAATAACTTTAATAAACTGAATAAATTATAAAAAAAAACCTTAAAACAAATTAAATAAAACAATATAAATAAATTGAAATTTCACTCAAGGGGGCTTATACCTACTTCTAAAAAAAATTAAAAGTGGTAATTAAAAATAGATAAACAAATCAAATGAAGTTCAGTAAATCAAGTTGAGTCACATTAACATATTGGATAAAATAAATAAAAAGAATGACTGAACAGAATTAATAAGATTGATGAAATGAAGAAACTGATCTAATGCATGAGCTGGAAAAAATAATAAAAGAAATTGAAACAATAAAATGAACTAAATGAATAAAATTAATAACATGAATAAAACGAATAAAACGAACAAAATTAACAAACGAATGAAAGGAATAAATATAATACATTAAATGGACAAAATGAATAAAATTGATAAACTGGATAAAATGGGCAAAATGGCTAAATGAATAAAATAAATGAACTGGATGAAATGGATAAAATGGATAAAATGGATATAATTGATAAAATGGATAAAATGGATAAAATGGATAAAATGGATAAAATGGATAAAATGGATAAAATGGATAAAATGGATAAAATGGATAAAATGGATAAAATGGATAAAATGGATAAAATGGATAAAATGGATAAAATGGATAAAATGGATAAAATGGATAAAATGGATAAAATGGATAAAATGGATAAAATGGATAAAATGGATAAAATGGATAAAATGGATAAAATGGATAAAATGGATAAAATGGATAAAATGGATAAAATGGATAAAATGGATAAAATGGATAAAATGGATAAAATGGATAAAATGAATAAAATGGATGAAATGGATAAAATGGATAAAATGGATAAAATGGATAAAATAGATAAAATGGATTAAATGGATAAAATAGAATCCATCAATGGGAAAGGGACCAAAGGAATAAAATGATTCATGAATAAAATAAATAATAATTTTAATTCACATTCTTTTCTAAAGCGACTTTTTCCGATCTTTTACCGTATTGTGGATAAACGGCTCTGCGTAAAACTACATGAAAGGTCTGAGTTACCCCAACCCTGTTCCAATCTGGACAACCCATTTCTTATCGATTTTTTGCAATTAAAATGAATTCTTATTTTGGTCTAAGATATTCTCTTTGATATAAAAACTTTGTAGTAAATATACAATAAAAAGTAAGAGCTGGGTTAAACTACCTGAAAATATGTTATGAACTATAACGCCGGAATCTGTCAACCGATTAGCGAAAACTTATGTTTATCTACACAGTGGGTGACACTTTCCTCTCTAACACCATTTCGCGATCGCGCATCAGATGGTACATACGTCAAAAAGTCCGAATTGGACCGACTCATATTCAATTATTCACCCAACGATTATACGAAAACAGTTGCTACTCTCGCCCAAAACAAGATATTAAATAAAAGATAATATCCGGCAGATCCAAAATCACGATAATGCACTTGATTTAATTAATTGTTGCTACCAACAAAAATCTTGTTTTTCGGCTTACACATTTTTCGAAGAAAGCGCTACGAAACAACACTCGCCCCTAACGCATGCACACGAAAACTGAGAATCGCAAAATTTTGTGAGATAAACATGAAAATGATATGTATATGATTTTCATAATATACCCATAACTGGGGAACTTTTAGCCAGCGGTCCGAATTGGCCCACTTCCCCTATGAATTAAATGAACAAAATGAATTGAATGAATAAAACGAATAAAATTGAAGAAATGAATAAAATAAGGAAATATAAGAAATTAATTAAATTAATTAAATCTAGTGGATACTAGCATAAGCATAAGAGATCGCCCTTAGTTGCTAGTCCGTTATTGACCAGAACCAAATTAGGTTGCAAAATGTTCATTGAAACAACATGCTTGGGAATAACATTGTACAATCTATTCTGATCTCTGCATGCTGACTGATCAATACCGACGCCGGCCACGTCCGAATGCAGATCTTCTGAGAAAGGAAGGAATGTTAGTCCTATACATGTTGCTACTAGAGACCGAGGAATCCTCTGCATCTATATCATGTATCACGGGAAGAGGAGAGTTGTTAGTAAGGGTGCCAATAGCGTTATCATGTAATAATTGCTCTGGGCAGCCGCCTGCCGAGAATTTGGGAAATTTATCATTTGTTGTATTAATACGATTAGCAAAATAAGCAACTTGAACTCCAGATAGCCAGCTATAAGGAGCACTACTTACATTTAATAATACTCAATCACGCGACGAATTTTTTTGTGGTTTCTATCGTGTCGGTGCTGATTTTACCCGGCGATCGTTTGAATAAAATGCGGAATCTACAAGAAGGTTCATCCATAGGTGTCGCGGATATGGTGGTTTGGAAGGGAATAGGATCTAGGATTCGCTCCATACAAGCGATGCGACCTGTAAAGCATAGTTTATTAGATAGTAGTTTAGTTAGTTTTCGAGAATACGTTCGCTCAAAAAAGAAGATCTTGTTTAGTTTTTTGTTCTTTTTAAACTCTGGGTAGCCGACTACCAAGGGCTTGTTACCAAAAACGGCACTTGAAATTAGATTCATTAAAACAGACGCGGCGAATTTTCAGTACGTATTGACCCGCGATCATCGATACTAGTCAAATCAAAGTCCCATTGGAGTCGACCCCGAACAATTTATCATTTTTACGGTATTGTCTTCTCGGCTAGATCCGTTCGCACCCTTTCATTCTGCCACTATCGGCAGAAGGCCGACAGGACCCAGTCGTCGCCGGTCTAAGGACCAAATGTCATCAATAGACCTAGACTCGCGTGGGAACATGAGATTAAATTGAAAGCTAACCAATGAACATGACAGTTTAAACACTTATTGATCGTGCTGACATAATTGAAGGTAATTGTCAACCAGTCTCCGATCCCTTTCAAAGCTTATACAATTCTCAAAGCTTATACATGATTGAAGTCATCATTCTACTCAAATAAGGCCTTGTATTTGCCTTAAGCATCGAACACCCAAAATTTACATGCGACAAAATATCTGCAATCCAGAATAGAAAAGAATTAAAAACCTCTACTAATTTGCAATAAAATAAGAATGCAAAAAAAACAGTTGAATATCCAAAGCGGCTCATTTTCAAAGATAGCACCGCCGATGAAATACCCAATAAAAAATAGTTAACAAGAGACGCGGACGAAATTAGCTGAGCACCGACCGGCTGGTTTGCCACCTATTTTTCGGGCGAAGAATTTTGGGGCGACACCTGGTAGTCGCTAGTCGCTGGTTAAACGCCAATTATTTGAATATGTCAATTTTTCTTATTGCCGTATTTTTTCACTTTTCGGAACGAATTTTTTTCTCTAAAAAACCATTTTCGCTATTTTTAGAATGTAAACTGTGTTTCTAGATGTATTCTGTGTTCTTTTATTGTCCTTGCATCGGGAATAGACGGCCCGTAATGCGAGAAAAAGATTTTTTTCATTTGCTGGAACAGGGTTACCAAAAATACAGAATAATCTGTATTTATACAGATTTTTCAGCCAGTTTCAGACCAAGAATCTGTATGTGCAGATATAAAGATTTTTGCGTGTATGTACAGATATACAGATTTTTGAGAAGTGATGTTACAAAACCTATTTTTGAAATATTTTTTTAGTTTCAGTAATACTTCCTCTGTGTCTCTCTCAGCTTAGCCCTCTAAATTTGGCTGTGCACGCCGATGAAATCGACCTAAAATGACTTTTACTGTGAGCCGTGTTTACAAACATTGCTTCACAGTTTAATGGCAGTATTGGTAAACACGGCTCACAGTAAAAGTCATTATTTATGTCGACTTCGTCTGCGTGCACAGCCTAATTAAAATATATTTTCACTTTTGCGAGTGGTCGTTCATTCTGAAAGGTAAAGGTTTGTAGTGCACTCAGGTTAGCACCCAGCAAACGCCTGGCTGAAATCTACTTCCAGAAACGTTAATTGTAATGCTCTGTGACTTTGTGAATTCTCAATTTTTTGTCCGAAAACTAGACAGCTACATTGGTCGACTTAGGCTGTGAACCATTTGGTGAAATTTTTAACTTTTAGTTAAAATCTGCCACTTCAAAAGTTATTTGCAAAATAACCCTACTCATGGAGCATGGTTAAAATTGATAGAGCGATAGTTTAATTTGACAGCTCGATGGTTAAAATTTTTCCCATGATGCAGAATGAAAAGGTGGAAACATTTTCTGTACCTAATTGAGGTTGTCAATATTTTTCAACACAAAATTAAGGGATAAAGATGGAAACGATGACGTGTTGTGTAAAGATTTGTTTGGGTTATTTTATGATGTGAATGTTTACTTTTCGAGGCTATGACTGTCATACTTAATGTAATAAGAAAAAAAAATTAATTTTAAAATATCGACAAATGTTCACACCTCTACCAACTTGTGGTCATCGCAGCTGTAAATTCTAAATAACTATCCATATGTCAACTTTTGAAATGGTTCGCTCTCTCAAGAACTCAACTGATTCGATGCAGATATCGACACAGATTTTTCAAAGAGTAAATACAGATGAAAAGATTTTTTAGGACTAAAATACAGATTTAATTTTGGCAACCCTGGTTTTGAGTACTATTCTTCATTTGCTTAAAAGGAAAACATTTACTTTGATTATTATTCTTGATTAATTCAAAAGTTTTACTTTCAACCTAATAGTTGGCGTTGGTTGTTTTTTGCTACGAGCGGAACACTCTTACTTTTACCAATACAGTAATGTTTTGATTATATCACGGTCGTTTATTTTAGCGTGATATATTTGAAGCGTGATATATTCAAAACAAAACAAAAAATTACGTTTAAGTACTAGCCCATGTATTTCTATGAAGAAAAAGTCATAAAAGTTAAAGTTAGTCAAAAAGAATTAATTATAGTAGGGTAATGAGCCTATTTTTGCCATGTTTCTATTATCACACTACCTTTTAAAGCCGTTGGTTAGATCAGCGTCTGCCATCTTTGTTCAAAGCATTGCGTCAAATGGTATGGCATCAGCGGATAATTTTTCCCTACACAACTTCACTTACGTATCCCGTATCATTTCTTAAAATTTAAAGAATTTTTTGAACTACCCAAAACTAAACTTGAAAGAATCTGGCACGTTAAAGTTTTTGGCAAATATCTTGACTATTAAAATCAATGTATTCGAAGAGACTACCATTCATTCCTCGTTGTATCAACATTCATAAAAATAGTCACATCTCCAATTCTTGATGTTGTCCTTCCAAAAGAAAAGTATTCACCTCAATTCAAGAGAAAACGCATATCTCGGTATACCTACCATATCTTGCGTATTTTGTTTTTCTCATTATTTTGTTAGATTTTCCTGCGGATAGCCAACAATTAAGCGAAAAAAGTCGATTTTTATCCGGTACATCAGGTACCCGCTTTAGGATACGGCAAATGAGTTACGAAGAATTTAAAACAAAAATTGAAATCGGTCGAAAGATATTTCGACAATCCTAGTGATTACAACAACGTTTTTCGTAAAACATGATTTCGAGATTATCGTGAAATGGTGGGATAACAAAATTCTCACAAGTTTCCTATCTCATGCCTCCACGCGAGTCTAAATCTATTGATGACATTTGGTCCTTTGACCGGCGACGACTCACAGTGGCACGACGAGTGACAAAACCCCAAAAATGAATATCTTGTAATTCTTTTGTAAATATTTATTTTATTTTTCTTTTAATTTGAATAAAGGTATCTCAA
This sequence comes from Topomyia yanbarensis, assembly GCF_030247195.1. Lineage (NCBI taxonomy): Eukaryota > Metazoa > Arthropoda > Insecta > Diptera > Culicidae > Topomyia > Topomyia yanbarensis. The sequence continues at coordinate 146,127 of NW_026683902.1, read as the reverse complement.
AATTTTACTATAATCGGATGAAAAATAAATTTTTAACACGTCGTCGAAGCAAGTGATGTCGAGGATTTCTGTTCAATTCAATTCATTAGACTTTTTAGTACCTTAGAGTTTTAAATAGCGATATCTCAAAAACTACACAGCCGATTGGAACAATTTTAAGTTCATTGAAAAGAAAAATGAATATGCTAAACTATAAATGGGAGATTTTTGTGCAAAACTGATTTACGTTTGTTCTGCATCAAAAAAATCCAATTAAAAAGTTTCATATCATATCAGTAATTTATATTTATACGTTTTCCAATTTTTGAGATGGTCTCCCATGGGTCACTTATCATGAATCTGACTCAAAATTTAGTGTAGTTCTAAGATATATAGGGCTCATCTTGCGCATTTTTGCGCCGAAGTTGGTATACTTATGTTTTTGAAAATACCCATATGGAGACGCCCTGTACCTCATAAATCTCCTTACAAATTAATTGCCTAAACAACATCATATTACTGAAAAATTAGTGATTTTTACTAGTTTTGTCAACCATTTCTGCTATCCGATGAGATTGGCTACTATGATTAATGTTTATATTAACCCTTTAACGACCAACGCATTCAAATGGGTTTATATAAAAATAGTCGAATAAATAAAATATGGAATATCAAAACTGATAGCAGTCAAACATGATGAAGTCAGTGTGCAATCCGTCAAAATCATCGTCACAATGCAACGCAACGCAACGCCAAACATGATTTCGAGATTATTCACGATTAAAGTTTTACGGCACGGCGGAGGGCGTGCCGTAAAACTTTAAGCTGTTCATCTTATTCCTTTACGTGGGCGGAGGGCGTGGCGAACAGTGTTATAACTTTACTTTTACTGCTTAGACCTCTATAAAAATTTAAAATACTTTCTTAAGAAATTATACTTTAAGTTAAATGAATACAAAGTTCGACATTTGACCGACCTCATCATATATAAACCCTTAACGAAATAGTCCGAAACCCACTAATAGGCTCATTACCCTACATGTAAATAAATTGTAAGTGCCAGGACACAACATGTGGCTTAACTGGATCAAAATGTAGTGTGCTGTTCCTGTTTTTCAAAAAGCGTGATATAATCGAGACCAAACCGGTATAAAATCGAGGGTGATATGAACGAGTATTGATATAAACGCATAGTGATATAATCGAAACATTACTATATTTTTTTCTGTGTGTAAAATGAATAATAATAATGATCGTATATTTCAAATTAGCCAAATATTAAATATGAATAAAATTAACAAAGCGAATAAAATCTATGAGATGAATAAACTGAAAAATGAGCATTTTGAATAAAATTCCAAGAAAATTATTTAAATTAAGAATAAAACGAATTAGACGAGTTTGCGTTCAGAAATTTTCGAAATGTTTGTGAAAATCTCGTTATTTGAAGAATGCAAAATTGATATATAGTGCACTTTCTAGTATTTTCATTCTTTTTACCTAATCGTTTTTGCTTGTTTGTTTCTTTTTTTTTTGACGACGTCGTTTAATTGATTGATGAGCCTTGATAGTCATCAGGAAATTGAAATGTTACATTTGTTTTGGAATTTCAAGATGTGTTTTTGGTCACAGATTTCTGAAAAAAAAATATTTTTCTTCAAATGGCCAACGAACTATTGAAAGGTCCCATACAAACAGATGATTATAATTTTTTTGTGCCAGAATATTGCACAAAAAGTTTCTCTGAATTGATAATAGTATACGACACTCATAAAGATGTTTTTAAACATGACAGAATTGATAAACACTTATGTTTAGGACTTTTGAACTGAACAGAATTTTCAGTTCCATTATTTTAACACGTAACCGGAATTAGTAAACTGAGAAAAGTTTGCATATGCTTTCAAGCCCCTTAAACAGAGAGCGACCGATAGAGAGAATGCGATTTGTGAATGAGACAGGTAGATATACTAAAGCATTCATTTGAAGAAAATAGAAAGAAGTGTGAAGTGTCTAAGCTATGTTCGCGATTAGTTCATTATCGATGGCACAGAAGCCGTTGCATTCAGTTGAGTGAAATGGAGTCTCCTCCCAGTCATCCTTTTAGCTTACGTTGTTTCATTAGGAATTCTCGTCTCGGAGATATGGATGAATGAGTTCTATATAAATCAGCGCCATGAAAAAATAATATTTATATTATCAGAATAAGAAATTAAATTCTTGGAAGGCAAGTGGCCATTAAAAGTGTCTCTGTAGTTCAGGGGGCCTTACAGACTTTTTCCTCGGATATGAAAATGTTATTAAAAATTCAGATACAAAGAGATAAAAAATGCACACCCCTTTTAAAAATTTTTTATCTTCAAGCATCCATATTACCCATAACATTTTCTTAATTATAGTCTATATAAACGCTAGGTTTATAATTCAACTGAATTGGAGTTGATGTAGTTTTCGATTTTTTATCACAAGTCTCTCCATAGTGCAATGTTTCGAATGGATATCCCATCTTCTTCAGGGAAAAGCTGGATTTGAACATAAACTATGTTTAGTTTGCACATTGTGCCAATTTTCTCACGACCACAAATATTTTCTTTGCCCATAAGTATGTAATATCAAATTAATAATATAATATTTACAATATTGCCAAAGCTGTGTTAAAATTAATACTGCAATACTAATATAAAATAAATACAAGTTGAAAATAATGAACAGGGTGTAAAAGGTAAGCTAACTAACGCAGCTTGATCCTGCTCCGTGGAAAAAAAAACTTCACCCGTCAGATCCCACCCTGTGCGATTATACCACCAGAGACCAGAGACGGGTGAGAAACAGCTCGAGCAGAAACTATCGTATTCCATCTGCGCCGGCTTCGGCTCTCAATATATGCATATATTTGTATTGCCCCTAAGCTGCTAGCGAGGCAAACTTCACAAAGTTCATCAGCATAACTCATGAGGATTTGGAATTAGACTTTGAACGTGAGTGATTCGGAACCAGGCCATGCCATGCCGGTGCCGGGGCCGGGGCCACTCGAAGTCGTTCGGGTGTTTGTTTCTAGATGCGAGTTCGACATCGGTCTCGTCCGACGCGACGACTGCTGACTGGTGGTGCAGTGCCGTGGTGTTAGCTCGAAGGGTAAACTTTAGCCGGTATCAAATCCGGACCGAGAAGTTTTCGGGTCAAACATAAAATTATCTTACTTTCCGCCAGGTTGCAATCCTCCGAAATGGAGAGTTTGATTATTCGTCGGATCCTTAGATGGAACTAGCACTTATGTATGTGTACAGCTATCTAAGCGAAGGCTAGATTTGATTGACTGAATAAGCGGAAAATGTTAACGATGAAAGGGAAATTTTTGTGTTAGCAGTCTTTAGCAGGTTTTTGAGTTCCCACACACTGAGCACATTATTACAGCTGGCTGCAGCCGTCTAAGAAATGCAAACAAAAAAATCGATTTGTTTCGCAAACTAAGCGAACTTTCAGTTCCATAATTGAATCGAAAAATGAACGGTTTATGTAAACAAATTCTCCCGAGAAGATGTCCCAATTAACGAAAATACATTGCAGCGCGCTTGGATGAAAATGATTCCGGTCGAAAATTTGCTGAAAACCGTACGCTCGACGTGGAAAAGTACGTGTGATAAATGCCAACGATGTTTGCACACCTATACTCGGTAATTATAGAAAATTGGAGCAATTTAATCCCTGAACCCGGCTGGCATTATAATTTAAATATAATGAATGTGACTTAAATTGCACTCATTCCCATCTGCTGCTCATCGCCAATTCGACCGTTCAGAGAAACGAACCCTTTCTGGGCGTACCTTGGGAAGAAATAAGAGTAAACAACTGCTTTGCTGGGGAAAAATTCTCAGATTTAATTAAATTCGAGTAACGCACACACACATTCCTCCCATCGTCTCGCACCAGCACCGTGTACATTACAACATGAGAAAGTTTTTTTTTTGGTTAGAATTTCACAGGTCACGTCTCTACCTCTAGTCGAGAAGATGGCAAACATCGGTACCATTAACCAGGACGATGACGACTACGACGACGGTAGTGGTAATAATTTTTGGCAAAAATGGGTACCCTAATTTGCTTTCAACCCATGTGTAGATGTAGAGTATGACGACCGAAGTAAGACCGCCCAGAATCATTATGCTTATTGTTTTACAATTACGGATTGGCAGTTCCAAAAAATGAAATTAAAAATTCCTATTCTGTGAAATTTATCAGCATTACTTCGGGAAGAGATTTTTTTATGTGCACAGAACACACTCCTATCCAACTATTTCTTTCAGTACGATTACAGCACCCATCCTCCACACACTACCAGTTTTCGGCCATCCACACAACGTGGCAATTTCTGTATGGTAGTAGGAAACCTAGCTGTGGATCTAGAATTAGTACTCTTCCCCAACGAGGACAATCTAGGCGGCAAACTTCAGACTTTTTAATTTACTGAGCCTTTCAGTTCCCTTGTGACATTTAATGCCAGTTCCTCTTTGAGCTTCCGATTTGTTCGCGAACTACTCAGTCTAGTTCCCGACAATGGATCTAGCCTACTCCGACGAAGAGTTCTCCGGCGTGATAAGTTCGACAGCGAGCCAGCCAGCCAGGTGCCGAGGTCAGTTCGGCGATTCCGGTAGAGTAGGGCGTCCGGTTTTCTGGAGCCCCGGCGCGACTGGTGGTGTTTCGTCGCGGTCTACTCAGTCTAGTTCCCGGCGGTGAATCTGACTGTGCGCTGACGGAGAGTTCACGGCGAAAGAAGTTCTCCCGATATCGATTCGTCTTTGGTTTCAGTACCACAGCTTCTTGAACTCTTTGGCTCCGTGTCCGGTGCCATTTAGCGCCGCAACTCCTTTAAGCCCTTTAGTTGTCTTCTTGGGCCATTTAGCACTGCTTCCTTGATGAGCCATTCAGCTCTTCGGCTTGTTCACGAACTACTCGGTCTAGTCCCCGACGATGGACCTGACCTACTCCGACGAAGAGTTCCCCGGCGTGATAAGTTCGAAAGCGAGCCAACTAGCCAGGTGCCGAGGTCAGTTCGGCGATTTCGGTGGAGTAGAGTGTCCGGTGTTCTAGGTCCCAGCGCGACTGGTGGTATCTCGTCGCGGTCTACTCAGTCTAGTTCCCGACGGTGAATCTTACTGTATGCTGACGGAGCCTTCCCCGGCGAATGAAGTTCTCTCGATACCTATTCTTCTTTAATTTCAGTACCAAAGCTTCTTTAACCCCTTTGGCTCCGTGTCCGGTGCCATTTAGCACCGCATGTTCTTTAAGCCCTTTAGTTCTCTTCTGGTGCCATTTAGCACTACTTCCTTGATGAACCATTCAGCTCCCCGACTTGTTCGCTAACTTCTCGGTCTAGTCCCCGACGATGGACCTGACATACTCCGACAGAGAACCAATCAGCTAGATGCCGAGGTCAGCTCGGCGATTCCGGTGATGCAGAGCGTCCAGTTCACTGGTGCACCGATGACCCGCGACTGGTGGTGTTTCGTCGCGGTCTACTTTGTCTATTCCCTTGCGGTGAATCTAGCTTACGCTGACCGAGAGTTGCCTGGCGAAAAAAAATCTCGCAATACCGATTATTCTTTGGTTTTCGCTATATAACAACCGGTGGGGTGCCGGAGCGTGGCCTCCGGTTCGCTGGCGACTCATACTCGGTGCTCTGTTGCAGTCTACTCGACTAGTCGTCTAGCTATTCCTGCGGAGAGTTCTCTGGCGGTGATTGCTCTCCCGAAACCGTTGCTCGATGTTCATCATGCGGTTACCGCTGTAAGGCGGCCATGATCTACATCATAACACTGTTAACTGCGTTCCACGTCTTTACGTCGCTTGTCATTCTGTAGGCTACATTATTCGGGTAGATGTCCGGTCCTCCCATTTTAAGTTGCTTCCCGCACGTCGCTTCCAACCTCGGACATTCGAAGACCACATGCTTCGCTGTCTCCTCGACGTTCTCACATTCCGGGCACAATGGTGACGTTGCGTACCCGAACCGATGAAGATACTTCCTGAAGCAGCCGTGGCTCGGCAGGAGCTGTTTCAGGTGGAAGGTCATCTCTTCATGCTTTCGATTGATCCACGTCGACAGGTTTGGATGAGCCGATAAGTCCACTTTCTTTTCACCGTTTTGTCCCATTCCTGCTGCCACATCACCATCGAATCGATTCTCATCATCTTCCTCACGTTTCTGACGTTTCATTGATTGAAGCACTTGTTATCGTACGACCACCAACCGGAACGTCCTATTCAGAATTTTGCGTTTCCGCTTGGTTCTCAGCGCCGCACCCCAGGCAGGAGCCCCATATCGCAGTATCGATGACCGACATTTCGCAGGTGTAATCAACGTGGTTGTTAAAGCTCAACCGGTCGTCGATTAACTCCCAACTCCTTAAGTGCACCCTTCGATGCAATCACGTGCCCTTAGACGGTGATCTGTATCCGCTTTACAATTGCTGACCAACAATACATCCGTCTTGTGCTGGGCTATTTGAGGCTTGACCCCGTTCGTGGCACGTCGTCCGCGAAACGCACGATTTTCACTTTCTTGGGCAGCCACATTGTTAAGACCCCATCGTTCATCCCATTCCAAAGAGTTGGACCGTTAATAGAGCCCTGGGAAACGCCCGCAACCACTCGCATTGCCTACTGTGCTTCGTACGTCTCGTACAGCAGTACTCTACTCTGGAAGTAGCTCTTTAGGATCTGGTTCATTCTTCTGTGCAGCGCTGCGGCATTGGCCTAGAAGATGACTTCCCTGACTTTGGCAGCAACATCAGCTTCTGTACCTTCCACATTTCGGGGAAATTGTCATCATCTAAAGACTTCTGCAGTAGCATCCTGAACATGGCCGGATATCCCAGGATCGTAACTTTCAGCGCCATGGGTGGTATTTTCTGACCGGGGTTTTCTTAGATTTTAGTCAAATCGACGCTTCTTTGAGCCCGTCTTTAATCGCTTGCCACTTGGTTGTACGGTATCGGCGGTATTGCTTCAACGATTATCTTTAGCTTACCGGGGCATATTTCAGCTGGTGTCGACGGGCCCTCATCTTCGTCATGACGACTCAGTACGCGTCCCTTAGGAGCTGGCGTCACAGCTAATTATGGCAAACTGGCTGACTAAGCTTGAGCACCCGTTTTAAAGCGTCCCTACCTTCTCGAAATGTCGTTTGCGCTCCTCTCTCCGATATTGCTCTCTAAGCCCGCCTACTGGGTCTAAGACAAGCAGCGTGTAGCGCACTGAGCTACTCATTTAACCAGTAAGCCTCTTTACAGGCCTCCTTTAACTTTCCAGGATGCATTCTTCGTAGTTACGTCGGTTCTGACTGCAGGATACTGTCCGGGCGTGGCGTACTGTAAAAGAGGAACATCTGTACGCTAGCTGTTGGTTTTAAAATTGGGATTGGGCAATTTACCCAGCCGGATGTTCTAGGAACCCAAGCGGTGAGGCTTGGTTCTTTACAGGTGAAACACGGACCGGTCTATTCCCCCGAGCTTGAGTCAGGATCTCGTATTGTGACTTATTTCCTCGAGTAGGGGCGGGATCTCGTTCAGCGACCCTGTTCCCTGAGCAAGGGCCTTCATCTAGCGTTGTCGATGCTAGGCTGCTAGTCAGCGCGGGACTTTGTATTACGCTAGATGACGCAACTTCAACCTGAAGTTTACAGAATTTCAAGATGGCGCGTTAGACGAACTTAACGGTGACGATACGAACAAGACCATCATCCACGAACGGGGCCGTTTCAATGGCAGTGTTCTCTCATCTTTGAGAGCGACGATGGAACCAACGGACAGGTTGTCCATGGCTTCTGTCCAGCGGCAGCGTTTCTGCAGGGTGGCGAGATACTGATTGTGTCAACGAGTCCAGAAGTGCTGAGTTAGCCGTTGCACTCTTCCCATCAGGACAACCTAGGTTCAGGAACTTCGCGGCAATCTGGATCGGGTGCCGCATTCAGCGGACGACCAATCGGGAAATGTCCTGGGGTCAGATCAAGCTCATCGGCAATATTTCCGGAAACGGCGTGATTGGGCGAGAGTTTAGCAGTGACTCGACCTGAACCAATGTGGTTTGCAGTTCTGACTCGGTAAGGTGAGAATTTCCGAGGATATTGCGAATCAGGGTCATTACGGACTTTACGCAGGCTTCTCAGATTCCACCGAAAATTGGAGAGCGAGATGGGATGAAGTGGAACTGTGTTACGTTGTCTGTGCATTCGTTTATTAGTGCAGCTTGGTGAACTTGGGTTCGGAAAAGCTTCTGCAGTTCGTCCAGTTCTCACTGTGCTCCAACGAAGTTCGTAGCGTTGTCGCACCAGATATCCGCAAGTTTTCCTGTACGGCCGACGAATCTTCGCTAGCTCGCAATGAATGTGCCAGAGGTCGGACATGACACAAGGTCTAAGTGCACGGCTTTGGTAGCCATACAAACGTAGACGGAAATATAAGCTTGGAAACATGGCGCTCTTATTTCGGAGTGAGATTCTCACGTTAATTGGGCGAGCCAAGTCAACACCAACATTCTGGAACGGGTACGCCTGGTTACAGATTACAGATCCCCCATCCGCTGCTGTAAAATGGTTTGGGTTTGGCACGTGCGCAGACGATGCAGCCGTGTAGAAATGTTGCGAACTAAGTTCCGTCCGCAGAGAAGCCAGAGTCTTTGACGCATTGTGGACAGTATCAGGCTGGGACTGGCATGGAGCGTCTTGGGATATTCTCTCGTGTCGATTATCTCGGTGAGACGATGTTTGGGAAGGACGATCGGGTGTCTTCCATCGACAGGTATTCCAGCATTGTGAAGCCGGCCGTCGACACGAATAATGCCGTCCACGAGTTGTGGGTGCAAATACCGTAATTTGGATTTAGGGTGAACTTTTCCAATAGCTTCAAGTTGACGTATCTCCTTGGCAAAGTGCTGTTGCTGTATTCGACGGACAAGATTGAGCAGAGCGCGATTATTATCAAGAGCCGTGAATTGACCGACAAGATTTGGTTGGTAGTTATTGCTGGAGACAATTATCGATGAAACTTCGAAGAAGTGATGTGATGAGATTTGAAGCCACCATCAGCTCAAGGTTTTTCCAGTGAATGCGGGTAGACTTACAGTAGCCCCGAAACAGCTTATCGTGAAACCTTCACATTATTGCTGTTACTAAAGGGAAATCAAAAAGGGTTGGACGGGCCCGTAAGCAGAGACACTTACGCACACCCCGCAGGTGAAAAAAGAGAAAAGAGTGCCTTCCAAAAAAAAGGTAAGCAATTTCGCTATACATGCTTTACCCAACTGATGGTTTGTTTTGAGAAGGATGCGTCAAACTCATATAAGACCTTCTGAAGAAAACAAGTTTCCTTCAAGTGACTTGGGCTGGCTATCCACGTTCCCTCGTCCAGTCTGGTGAAACTTCGAAGAAGTGTTCCGATACGCAGTAGGTGACGGAGATTGGAATACCGATCGACGATATCCGGCGGTTCTTCACTAAAGACCGGAAGGGCAATGGTCTATCGAATCTCCGTTTGCTCTGAGCTGTGAGGAGTTCATCGAGGTCCATTCCTCGAGAAACGAGATCGGCGGGGTTGTCTTCGAATGGGACATGATTTCAAACGGCGTGGACGTCAGCTCTTGAATTTCAGCCACTCGGTTGGCCACAAACGTCTTCCATGTCGATCAAGTTGCGGATATTTAGCACCAAGCGATGCAAGAATTGGTACACAGATATGTGGGGGCGGTTATGTCGATACTGTCGTGAGCTTGTATCAGAAGTTTGAACAGGAGTTGAGCTGCAATTCTTCGAGGCGTGGAATGGTTTGAAATCAACAAGCGAACTGTACAAGGGTTATCGCCATATAAAGACTCCGAAGCATCGTTGAACCCATGAATCTCCAAGCGGTCGTAACTCGGACGTAAAACATAGCGTGAAAGCGAATAAGTTCTGAAAGCTTCTGGTAAAATTCCTACCACGGGTATATCTCGGTCGAGATGAAGTTTCCAAAGACTGTGCAACATGATTTTCGCCTTAGCAATGGTTGGCCCAATCAAATCTAATGGATCGAAAAGACTACTGATCTGAGAGAGGATCGTTCGTATGTCCAGAGCCATGCATTCCTTCGAATTCGGCGTCTTGAACGAAAGGAAATCGCTCGCCGGCTCCCAGAGGAAGCCAAGTGCAGTCACCGAGGAACCGTGGTCCAAATCGAGCAGTGTTGCCGTCTCTAGGAGCTCCAACGGAATGGTATCGAGAACAGTTTGACAATTCGAAGACCACTGTCAAGCGCAACCGATGAACTGTTCACAGGTAAAGATTCAGTATCGTCTGAACCGGACAGCAAATTGTCCACGTAGAAGTCGTGACAAACAGCGGCTTTCGCTAACGGAAATCAACATCGGCGAGCGACTGTAGCACCCGGGTTGCCAGAAATGGGGTATAGTTTGCGCCGTAGGGTATGATGCGGAGCTAGTCACTCTTCAGTGGAGCTTCCAAATTCTGCTGGTACATTTTTTCAATGTCCACAGATATTACGAACCGATGGATTCTAAAACGGAGGACAATCGTGACTAGAGTGTCCTGAATGGTGGGGCCAGAAAGCAGAACATTGTTCAGAAAGATACCGGACTTAGCGCGACACAATGCGTCGAATACGGTACGAAGCTTCGTAGTGGTACTGTCTTTTTCATCACAGCGTGGTGTGGAAGAAAGTATTGCGGTTGCACGTCGGTTTCATCGGGGTCAATCTCCCGCATTTGTCCCAATCTCACGTACTCGTGGATGAACTGCTGGTACATCGTCTTCTTATCGGAACTAAAAATGAAGGAACATTCTACAGAGTAGAAGCGACGGGTGGCGTTGTATTTGTTGTCCTTTGACTGCCAAAGCAGTTCGTCGCGTTTGGGAAGCTTGACGACGTAGCGGCCGTCGGAGTACCGGGTGGTGTTCTTTACAAATGTTCTTCGCAGTATCGTTCTGACGGAGAAATCCCTTTGCATCGTGGACTTCTTCGATCTGCCAGAATCGGTTAACCATTTCATCGATCTGCAGGAATTAGTGAACATGCAGTTGTGTGGATCGCTCTGATCTTGGTTCTCCAACAAACACTCTCCCCACCGAATTCTGTATTCTGCAGAAGCGGTAACTCTTCTCCGAGCGATATCTTTCCGTATCGAAGAACTTGGAAGAAATGGGCGACGCCAAGAATCATGTCTACCGTTACGAATGTTCACGAGCGTAGTTGGAAGGAAAACGGTTCCAGGAATCACTCTACTAGAATGTGACACAAGGACAGTTATATGGTAGTCAAAATAGCACCAAAGATTTATTGAGAATATATCCAAATTATCAAAGTTGGTAGCAACCAAAATTTTCCAAACGATCTTTTAATTCTTAGTATGTTGTAAAAAATACCCACGAATTTTCTAAGCGATGTTTATTTTTCGAGAGTTGGCATCATAATAGCAATTGATTTTAAGTGTTGCAGAATGTTCCTTCTATTCGTAAAGATGAATATTCCGTGAATAAAATGTGGAAGTCATCTGTATTCAGTATTATAATTTCATAAATGTCGAAAAAGTACTGTAAAACATATTTTTAGAATTTTATTTCTATTCTATTTTACCATCTGAGCATATTTTTACGAATTTAATAATTTTCATTGGGGGACTAGCGAGACATTTTCTTTATTAGTGTTTTTTCCTTACCAAATATATACCTACGCTACTGCAGTGACATTTACTCAAACACAAAAGTCAAATTTTTGGACCAGCTAGACATTATGTACATATTCTGTTTACAGAACAACCCAACAAACAATGTAAGCTGAACATACCTTTGATACCAAAGAATAAGCTGAACAAGACCTGTACAAGCAATAATTCAGTTAAATTGTTTGTTTGAAAGACATGAGTATGTTAATATTAACCTAACAAATTTTCCAAATCCGACATAAGTCAGTTCCATTAAGGTGTATGTACAGGTGGTAAAGATAATTGGAACGAATGACTCTCTAATTCAAACACACCTTCTGTAGCTCACCTGATTTTTCTAAGTTTAAAACCTTACTATCGAACCATACTATCTATATCCACTTTAATGCAAACATCTTTTGCGGGAATTATTTTCCACCATTCGAAATGCCATCTCCAATTCCACCCCCTGGTTTGGTCGTTCAGTTTGCATGTTAGTAGCAGCACAGTACAACTCTCGGGAGGGCCTTGGAATTACTTCAATCCACTCTAGAAGCCAGGTAGAACCCGTCCAACAAGCAGCATTTAGCATTGGGCACAAAGAATCCTGATCCGGATAATAGCAACGGCGGCCGAGTGGGACAGTGAAAGAGGGAGAGAGAAAGGGAGAGATGGGGGGAGATTTGTACCTCTTCAACCATCAGGACTAGTAAAACCGTGTGGAAGAGGTGGAGGCGTCATTTGCTCTGTAATTTCAGTTTTGCAAAAATAATTGGATTTTACTCGGGATTTTGATACTGATACTTTTTGCTTTCGGTTTTTTTTCCCGCAAAGAATGGCGCGTTCCTTCCATGCCTGTTGAGGCAGGATCTGGAGAAGATTCACCCCGGTTCGGTGTAGTCAAATGTGTGTAAATGTATCTATATCGAACGGTAACGGTTAGCGCGGGAGGGAAGGTTGGCGCAGCGAGAAGAGTAACCTGTTGTAGAAAAATGAAAGCAAAAAAAAAACCGGGAGCGCACGTGAGTTGAGTTAAAGGATTAATTAAAAATACCTTATCAGAATAAGCAAACGTTTCGGCTTCACCCGCAAATCACTCCTGCTTCCAGCAGCTGAAGGACGTGGATGGATACATCAGTGGCATAGAAGGATGCAGGAGCGTTGTGCTGGATGACGATACACAGCTCATCAGAAAGAGTTGTTGCTACTAGGGATGGAGGGTGTATTATATGCTTAACAATTTTGATTATGTAGACAGCGGGGTTATTGCTAACGGCGTTCTGATGTTTGAGGTCATACCAATCAGCTTTTAACATGCCATCTTACCGTATAGGGCAGCTGACCCAAGAGCTGTGTTAGTGATGAAAATTGGTTGTTTATGGTCGTCTAAATCATTCATAATCTCATATTTCTAGCCTTACTTGGAATACTACATGAAGGTATGCAGTAAGAAAGGGTATTGCGATCAAAAATTGATCAAACATGGATGTGTGTAAATCGATTACGATTTTTATTGAAAAATCAAATCATTTCTCTTTTTCAAATTCAATTCATACGGAATAAAGAAAAAATATTCACTGAAGCTTCCTTTTAAACGAATGCGAATTGTCGGACCTTTTGTTAGACTCCTTCCATCAAGTTTTTCATAGCCTTCTTGATCGCTTTTCTCGCCACAGAACGCAAGTTTACCTTAAACTACATCTCGCTGACAACTGTCTTTTAGGTCCTTTTGGGGTTCTACATGATAATTTCCTTATATTATTCTATTGGGCGGAGCTCTGGCGTGTTGGAAAGATGACATGAGCCCCTGAACAGCACCTAAAAGTTTTTGGCCATCTTTCCGTAATGGCAATATACCAAATCCGGTCAAACAGAACGAAGCAATTATGTTGCTTGAGGAAGACATTTTTTCCAGGGACTCCTGCACATAAATTCCCTGGTTAATGGTATCGGTAGCGATGTAAATGTCGCTCTTTAAACCACAAGAACAAATGGCTTGCCACACAAGACATTTCTTTGCGAACTTCGACAGCTTAATGTGTTTGAAAGTCTGCCATCTTTTCTCTTCCAATCGACAATAATATTCCTGGCTAGGAAGCTGTCTAATGTCTACCTTGTAGTAGGTTTTGTCAGTTCGTACCACTCAATCAGCATCTTCCAGTACAGCTTCCGCGATTGTTCTCTGACCGACTTGTTTCGCTTATCGTCGCAATTCGGACTCACAACCTTCTTGTAGGTCGACAGTTTGTCTTGTTTTTTAGCTCAATGCGCGTATAGCATTTCCTCACACCAAGAAAGAACCACAAAATTTGCTCATACATAAATTTATTGTGGCACGGATTCACACGCCCTGCTCTTATCTTCTACACTCTTCCTCTAATCACTTCTCCTTCACTTTATTCCTCTACTATGTTCCATTTCGATCTGATCCTAATCTCCGCTCATTCTGTCAGCTCTCTCCTCGCCTTCATCTCAAGTGATGGAACGTACTCACCATCAACACTCGACTTCACATGACATTGTACGATCGTGACGATAACTCTAAGCTCCTAGTCCTCCTCGAGCATGGTCCATGGTGTCCGTAGAGAACCACCGGTCTTATCAGCGTTTTGTACTTGGTGCATTTGATGCGGGGGTGAATCTTTCTTGACCGAAGTTTCTTCTGGAGCCCATAGTAGGCCCGACTTCCACTGATGATGCGTCTTCGGATTTCACGGTTCACGTTATTGTCAGCCGTTAATAAGAATCCTAGGTAGACAAAATCCTCCACTACCTCGAAGGTATCCCTGTCGATCGTAACGCTGTTTCCTAGCCGGATCCTGTCGTTTTCGGTTCCGCCTACCAGCCCGACCTTCGCTACTTCACTTTTCAGGCGGGTGTACAGGTTCCAAATGTTCGGGTGATAATGTCCATGTCGTCCGCGATTTCATGAAGACCGTGCCCCGGCTGTTGAGCCCGGCTTGTCGCATCACACCTTCCAGAGTGATGTTGAATAGTAGACACGAGAGTTCATCACCTTGTCTCAGTCCCCGTCGAGATTCGAATGGACTGGAAAGTTCACCCGAAATCCTTACTCTGTTTTGTACACCGTCCATCGTTGGTTTCATCAGTTGAGTCAGCTTCCCGGAAAAGCTGTTTTCGTCCATGATTTTCCATAGCTCTACGCGGTCGATACTGCCGTATGCCGCCTTGAAGTCGATGAACAGGTGATGCGTTGGGACCTGGTATTCACGTCATTTCTGGAGTATTTGCTGTACGGTGAAGATCTCGTCCATTGTCGACCGGCCATCGATGAAGCCGGCTTGATAACCTCCCACGAACACATTTACTTTAGGTGATAGACGACGGAAGATGATCTGGAACAGCACTTTGTAGGCGGCATTCAAAATGGTGATCGCTCGGAAGTTCTCACACTCCAAATGGTCGCCTTTCTTGTGAATGGGGCAGATCACTCCTTCTTTCCACTCCTCCGGTAGCTGTTCGGTTTCCCAGATCCTGACTACTAACCGGTGCAGACAAGTGGCCAACTTTTCTGGGCCCAACTTGATAAGTTCTGCTGTGAAACCATCTTTGCCAGCTGCTTTGTTGTTCGTGAGCTGTTGGATGGCATCCTTAACTTCCCTCAACGTGGGAGTTGTTTCATTCCCGTCCTCAACTGCACTGACGTAGTCAAATCCTCCGTTGCCTTGGTCATCTGTACTCTGTACGTCGCCGTTCAGGTGCTCGTCGAAGTGCTGCTTCCACCTTTGGATCACCTCACGGTTGCCCGTCAGCAGGCTCTCGTCCTTATCCCTACATATTTCGGCTTGCGGCACGAAGTCTTTGCGGGATGCTGTGAGCTTCTGCTAGAACTTCCGTGTATCTTGAGAACGGCACAGCAGTTCCATTTCCTCGCACTGCGCTGCCTTTTGTCTCCCGGCTTCTGTTTGTATCGTTCCACATTCTGTCGGGTTCCATGCTGCAGCATGACCGCTCGCGCTGCATTCTTCTTCTCCAAAACCGCTCTGCACTCCTCATCGAACCAATCGCTCCATCGTCTCCGTTCCTCGTACCCGACAATGTCCTCAGCTACGTTGTTGATGGCTGCTTTTACTGTTCTCCAGCAGTCCTCTAGAGGGGCCTCGTCGATCTCTCCCTCGTCCGGCAACGCTGCCTCGAGGTGCTGCGCGTATGCAGTGGCGACATCTGGTTGCAGCAGTCGCTCCAGATCGTACCGAGGCGGCCGTCGGTACCGTACATGATTAATGACGGATAGTTTTGGGCGCAATTTAACCATCAACAGGTAGTGGTCAAAGTCGATGTTAGCGCGACGATAGGTCCTGACGTCGATAATGTCGGAGAAGTGCCGTCCATCTATGTGTCTGGCACATTACCCAGCCTTTACCGACCTCGTTGTTTGACATACTTTGATTATATCTCCGGTTCTAATTATTCTTGAATCAAGATGACTTTTGAAGAAAATTGTTCAAGGAGTCTAGAAAAAATATTAGCTTATAGCAGCAGTGCTGCCAACTGTGCGATTTTTCAGTTAAATAATGAATGTTAATTTTTTTAATTTTAAAAATTCTAATGCCATCGTGTTCCTCAGAATTTTTTACATAACAAACACTTATAATCTCAATATAATTTGAGTGCATCCTGAGATACACCGTTTTGAAGGGATAAACTCGAATTTTCTCATATAAAAATCCATTTTTTTGCCAAAATTGAGAAAATCTTCAAACAGTCATAAATATCGACCCTGATCTGTTAGAAGCAAACCAAAACTGTAGTTTTTCACCATTTCCCGTCTGCTTCACGATAAATTTTGTGTGAACTAATAACTAACTAAGAATCAAGTTGGGTTTTTATTGCTGTGCGCTTCCGATTTCATATGGGAAATTGCGATTTTTTGCTTCAAAACAGAGTATCTTAGTCTGAGGAACACGATAGCATTGGAATTTTCAAAAAAACGTTCATTTTTGCTGTTTTCAAAAATGGTGGGGTAAACCCGGCCGTCTAAGTTTTTCAGTCTTCCCAAATGAACATCGAACACCATGTTCGCTCTAGTTCTGTGCTCATCTTGTACCCACATTTCGTGTGCAAACTCGAACGTGCTAATGCGTACCAAAACACGTGCACATGTTCGTTTGCACATTCGAACCCCATGTACATACGCGGTGTTCGTACACACAGGATCTTGACACTAGTTTTCTCTTTCTCTCAATCATCATCACTATCGTTGGCGCATTCTGTTTTGTGCTTGTCTTTCTTGTGTACGCACACAGTGTACGTACACGGTGTTTAAACCTAAGTTTGCACATCGTTCGCTTGGGTTCGGTGTTCGATGCAAACCTGTACACAAAGTTAAAGCATGTTTGAGGTTGAACGCGTGCACGAAATTTTGCACACGGATGCAAACTCGTCGATGTTCATGGGAAGACTGAAGTTTTTGGTTGATTTAGTACAGATAATACCCAAATTTTATGGCTTTCAATGAATGTTATGTTATTTAATTGTAACATGAAGAAAATGGAATTCAAGGTCAATTTTGGAATGTCAAAATCACGAACAGTAGCACGTAAAGATATTCCTATTCGCATCGGAGCATTTGCTCGACGAATACTATATTCATCACGTTGTTATATCATTCGTTTGTAATTATGAATCATTACGCAAAAAAATTATAGATAATAACAATAAAAATATATTTAAATTTGATAAATAATCTTTTTTTTAGCAAAAAAGGGTCGGATTTACCCCGCTATTTAGAGGTCAGATTTGCCCCACCGCGTCATTTTTCATTATAATGCAATTAAAAAAAGTTTTTTGGACTAAATTCATCTATACACTTTGTAGGACTTTAATCAAAGAATTTAAATCCATGCATTTTTTATGCTATCACTTTAACAATCAGAAATATCATATAGTCAATGATGCACAAAAATCAAATCAAAAGTTGTAAAAAAATACTCAGTATCGTTTGAGCTTCTCAATGTAGTCTAATAAAATGCTGTCATACAACCATTATGATTAATTTCAATGCTCTACACGACAACATTGATATTAGTTCGCGTAGTGCTTCCGGTTTTCGATAACAAAGGGGGTCGAGTTTACCCAACGGTCGGATTTGCCCCACCTTACCCTAAATAGAACCGGAGATATGATCAAAAGAAAATCAAGGGTTTGGGTAATATGCCAAAACGGGGGATACTCCCATGACCGAAGAGGTGATCCAATTGACACAAAGATTTGGGCTTTTATATATTAGCACTAGATAAACAATTCCTCCAAATTCGGTTCAAATCCGAGAAGGTCGATTACACGTGCCTTGATCACTTCGCGTGGAATGACACACATATTTTCTTGTGAACTATTCCATGAAACCCGGAATATTATTCATGAATCCTTTCAATCATCGTGAACTAGTTCATGATTCCCAATAGTAAATCCAATAGTTCACAAAATCACAAAATGTTATTCATGCATACGTGAACTGATTCCTGTTTTCAAGCGAATTAGTCACAACTCACTATTGATGCTCTTGAACTAGGACGAAACCATGAAATATTTTTTATGTATTCGTGAACCAGTTCATGATTCCTTGTATAATAGTCACGAGTTACCATTCGAGCTCAATAAAAAGGATACCAAGATCGGTTGCAACTTTTATACCCAAACTCTCGATCACCTTGATGTCAAAAAACGGTATGACGCAATGTTTGATCCTGCGATTAACCGCTATTACGATTCCTCCGCCGAATCCAACCATTCGATCAAATCGATGAATAACAAAATTAGAGTTACTCTTCAATTTAATATTTGGTTTTAAAAAAGTTTCGGTCACAACGGCTATGTGCACGTTATCGATCCTCAAAAAGTTGAAAAATTCGTCTTCGCACGTTTTTAATGAACGAACATACCAATTTAATAAATTTAAATGATTATTTAACGTCATTATTAAACTTTAAATTCATTACAATTTTGTTTGCGAATTCTCACCCAGTTTGAAAAGTTTCAAACATGGAGGGATAATTTAACATAGCAATTATCAGCTGTAGCATAGATTGTTGCAAGAAATTCAATTTATCTTCCGCTATACTACCTAGATCCATAGAAGAAAAGGAAACGTTGTGTGCAAATGAACTTGAAGGCGTAGTAGCCGGTATTTTGGCCGTGGTACCTGCCATTGAAGCATAAGATGACGCACCATTGTTGGATGGTGTGACGGAGATAGAAGATCCTTGTATAGGTAGAGAAGTTGTTATTCTATTTTCAAGCGGATTAACACGTTTAAACTTGTTTTTCTTTTCCTGAAAAAGTAGGTAAACGTTTTATTTGTGGTTTTTGTTACTGTTAAATTTCTATTTTTTCTCGAATAGGACATGCCCAGAAATTCGTTCTGTGGTATTCGCTACAATTGGCGCATTTTAAACTTTGTGTGGTTTCTTTTACTGGACAAGTGTCCTTTATGTGGGATTTATCACCACAGATGATACATTTGGAATCCAAATGAAAATTTTTATGCCGTGCCCAAAGCTTTGGCATCTACGACACTTGGTCAGAACGTGCTTTTTCTAATACATTCAAATTATTAACCTCATTACGGTTAAAATAAATTAAATTTAGCTCCTGGATAATTCGAGAGCGTGCTGGGCCTGGTTTGTTAGTGCCGCTAGCCTTTCTCTTCATAAGAATAACTTGTGAAGGAGAAAACCCAAGTCAATTTTTTACAATTCTTTGGATATTTCGTCAAAACTTTGACCTTGCGGTAGTCCTTTCAAGACAGGCTTGAATAGTCTATCTGTCTTGAAATCATATGAATAAAATTTATGTAACTTTTCCCTAAGTTGATGGAGTAGTCGTTTATGGTAAATCAAGTCCTCGGCTGCAACTCGACATTTTCCTCTACGACCAATCTGAAAAGAGACTTTCACTTCCGGAAACGTCGAAAGGCTTTGAAGTCGGAGATCATCACTGTTACCGGCGGAGGAGATTGCTGTGTTTTTCTCATTGGCATTACGCACAATGCGAGGAAATTTACAAATTTCTTCAGCTTCACAGTCGGATAAAATATCGAATGAGTTGCTGCAATGAATTAAATTTTCGGATAGAGAAGTTACCCTTTTTCGTTTATTTTTAATATTTACCACACGGCACACACATGTTGGAAGAATTAAATATTTCTTTTCTTTAAATATTTGAATTATTCTTGAAAAAATGTTTTTGTCTTGAAAAAAACTGATAAAGTAAAAAAAGTAGGTAGTCTTGAGAAAGATTGTTGCTAGAGCTATCAAAATTTGTGACCGGTTCGAACGAAGCTTCAAGCCACTGTTGTTTGAAATACTTTAAAATGGCAATAACTCCATAACGACCGAGTTCAGACCATGAAAGGTTTAGCGCTAAATCACCTCTGCAACCATCCCTCAGGATGTTTTACACTCCGTTCCAATCACTCTGCATAATAATTCCAAATCGAGGTCAAATCCTACTTCGCATTCAGTGCCCAAGAAGAAACGAGCAGTTTTTTTTTTTTTTTCAACTAAATCCACGCGGCCGTTAGTGAGTTGTCGTTCCGTAAGCCATAAAACCGGAAACCGCCCCACCTCATAGTCACTTTTGTGTGTATCTATTCGTTCATTTTTCCTACTGCTGTTGGTTTTTTCCGCCCGCTCGGAGGCAACCTCCAATCGGATCCATAAATAAAACAAAATGACGATGTTTGTCTCAAAGTGGCGTACCGTTATATAAAAGGGGGGAAATTTTTCCTCAATGTCTTCCACCCGCACCGCAGAAATGTCCGGAAATGGCCTGACTATGGTGAGTGAAGATTATTTCTAGCTCGAAACTAGACCGAACAAAAACCCCCCACACACATTGAGGGAGAGAGTGTGTGAGGATATTATCGGGAATGGTACAAATAATAACTGAGCAGCGGATTTATATTTATGCAATCATATTGCTCGAGAGAAAAAGTAACTGGCAAAAAACACGTAACGGTTTCGCTGTACGATTGGACGTTCTCATAGGTAGGGACCAGGACGAGAACAGCGAACAACCGGCTCCTGGAACAAACCGGAGCAGGAAGTTGGAAAGAAATAAAAATGTACACACAAAGCACTTTTCCGCACATTTTCCGATGCAATAACGACAATGCGATAGGGTGAATGTGAAAGTTGTCGACATTTATTTGATTATATCGATGCTCGACCCAAATTGCAATTGAGAATTGTAGTTGCTAGAAAGATGCCTAAAAAAATTATTTCGTGTGAAATTTCTGTCAATCGAATGTAGTGATTAATTGATAATACTATACAGCTAACACATGAACTTATTCCTAGATAGTTTTTGCTTAGAATTCAGTAAAGCTTGTTCATCTGTTAAGCAGATATGTATAGACTCCAACATTATTAAAATGACTCCAAGAACGGTATGAAATTCAATTCAATGCTATTGGATTTTGCCGGTTACCGTATTAAATAAACTACACATCACAGCATCTGTGCAGATTCTTCTAGGGGCTTTCCCGATGAAAATTCATGTAGGCTGATTTTGTGAAACTGTGTACAATAAGAAGTCACTAAAACCAAAAGCAAAATTTTCCCCGTGCCTCATGCTATCTTTAAAGATACACAAGGAAATGCTGTCGGCCGAAATCTTGAGAAGAAACCTACAATTTTTATGTAACAGTCAAGGAAAAAGAAACCTCTCATCGATAATGGAAACTTTTCCGTCCGTCGTCGTCGACCACAATGACAGAACGTGATAAGAAATGCCACTCCGTTGCATACAGATGGAAATCTTTCCAACCCCAAAGAGTTTGCTTTTTTCCTGTTTCATGTTTCGCTGCGTGCCGGAGGTGCTGATGTATTTTTTTTTTCAATTTCCTCTTTCTGTCCAGATAGCAAACACGCCTGCCAAAGTTATTGACACGGTTGGTTGACCACGTGCAAAATATTGTTTCCCGATCTGGTGAATGAAAATAACCATCTCCCTCCAACCAATTCCGCACAATCAGGAAATTAGAAAAAATAAACATCATAAACTGTTTTTATTTTCGTTAGCTTATAACAAGTATAGAAGTTCCTGTTTTGCAATGCGATGGTCGGATTTGAGTTTTTTGTGCTTCTATATAAAACGAAGCACAGATACTGCCATTGAACCGTAGTAAGCCTGTTCGTGGAATCCTGAGGCACGTATCCCCCAGGGGGGCTAGGGTACTCGACCCTCCCCCCCGAAAATTTTTGAAATAAATTTAAGAAAAGTATGTTTTTCAATGACTCTTAACAAATTTGTTTCTTGTTTGGTTTGAGAAAAAAATAATAAGAGATTGTTGAAGAAGACCAGGTCACGATACCTAGTCAGTGTGCTGAGCGTGACAAAATATGGTAATAGAAACCTCTATGCTATATGCGCTAATCTATTCCGACAATAAGTTAGTGTCGGTTTCTGAACATTGGAGTCTTAGCAATTCTATTTTACTTTTCGCATGCCAAGCATTCGATCTGCTTCCTTTATTTGGGCAAAGATTTCTTCAAGTATATACAGCGGAATAAAATATTGATAAAGTTGGATAAGCTTCCAGGGTATTTCTAAAACATCAAAAAAGTTCGAACACTCACGCAACCACCCGAAGCCATAACATTAAAAAATTAAGTTTCTTGAAGTGATACTTCGACAAGATAATTAATGCCTAACGTCCATTATGCCTAATGTACGTATGCCGATCGTCCGTATGAGTAACGTATTTATGCCTAATGGAGTACACTCGGGTTCAGTGATAATGTTTGAATTATTCTAACCCTCGGCCATTTAGGTACGAGATTATATAAGGAATGGGATCTATAGTCACAGTTACAAAATGAAAACATGAAACTAAAGAATATAAACCGATGTCCATTAGTCTTTACCAGATTAATTCACTGCACTAGCCGGGCCATCGACAAACAAAGACACAGCGAGAGAAACGATCTGCCTAGATCGAAAGCTTGGAAACGAATGGTCCAGGCCTGTTATTTATTAAAGTTAGTTCATGACTCTTGCACGACCTAAAAATAACTAAATGATCGTAAGCATATGAAAAGGTAAATAAAATCCATATTTTCTACTTTTTGCCAAACACCACCTTTTTCCATCATAGTCTAATTTTAATTTAATAATATTACTCGAAAATCTGAGATGAAAATGGATAAATGCTTAATTTTTAACTATAAAGTTATGGAAAACAAATAACTTGTAACGTGACAGATCGAAAATTCGAAAAAGTTTTGTATAGAATGTCTTACCTATATTTTTTACTCCTTTGAGTTTTTTTTTTTTTTTTTTCAAAACAGCATTGTGAAAACCTTAAACTTTCATAAATTTTTGAGAAAGCGCAGTCAAACTTATTTAACGTGATAGATATTTTCTGCTGTAGAGCAATTCCAGCAAGATTGATTCAATTACGTCAAAAATTGTGATCACATTCGACTCTGATGAAACTTTTTACGTTTCATCTGTACGGGAGACTAAGTATTTTGCACAGGCAAACGAACCGGTTTTATTCAAGAGTAATATTTTAAATTGGCGTATGAGATCTTGAATGTACTACTTTCGAAAGATATTGTTCGAAATTCGCCATTTGTGCAGCAAAATTATATTATACTGAGTTATAGGAAATGAATTCATTTGTGTGAATATTTTTTGGTAATTTTTTTGAAAAACAAAGAAACTGTTAAAAAATGCAATAACAAAAAAAACTATTATACGAGTATTTTTATTAATATAATCCTAAAAGTAAAGGAAACTTTAAATTGTATTATGACAACTTTCAATGTGCTTTTATATTTCATTGTATAGCCAGATATAATTATAATTTTCTTATACAATATTATACTAAATGTCATTTCAATGAAAATTTCTCTTAAGAAAAATCTTCTAAAATTATTTGATTTACTTTCAAAAATATTATCAGGTAGTGAAAATACACTTTTTCATAAGATATACACACTTATCAAACTTAAAACGAATTGTTTTAAATATAATTGCAAATAAAAAAAAATAAGTGCAATTGTATTACGGAGACAATAACAATAAAAGTTTTTCTAACAATAACTTTAAACATATTTTTGAAATTCTTTTAATTTGCAACAACTTTAAACAATTTACTTAGAGAACGCAATCCAAAATGCTATTTCAATTCAAATGCTTATGAAAACATGCCCTTCAAAATTCAGCCATTTTCAAGTTATTTTAGATTTTCTTTCGACATTAAGTATTAGTTCGTGAAATTTTAACCATTTTACAAGTTATTCACGTTTCTTCATCAAGAAAATATATATTTTTTAAATAAACATGAAATTTCCTGTGAATACTCAATTCCCAGAACAAGGATGTTTTGTGTGCGACTGTACTGATATCCTTCCTTCACTTCAAATACACTACGGAATCGTGACAGATTTTGGTTATAACGTGACAAATCTAAACAAAATCTAAAACAAATTTTTTATTCAGCAAAACGATATTTCACACTCTTTTTATGAGGGATCCCATGAAAAATCGGTCGACCGCAAAATACAACCATCGTCGATTCGAACGAAATTTTTCAGGTGTTCACGAATCTCTGGCAATTGCAATATTTCGATTCAAGAGCAATTTTTTAAAAGGGCGCAGACGTTTCTACGTGCACTAATTTCAAACATTTTGACTTAGGACTACGTCTTTGTTTTCGATATGGGGGTGCACTTTGCAAATTCTACAAAAATGACATGTAATGAAAAGTGGTCGAATTTTAAACGCATATAATTCAGCTATCTCACGATAAATTTTTAAATTTTTTGCGCATATCGCCCCGAAATACTTCTAAGAATAGATTCCAACAGACAAACCCAAAGATTTTTTATATCATGGCAGTATAAATTTAAATAATGTACAGCCTAGTCAAAGTATCGCGCCTTTACACACAGAAGACAGCACTTCCCAAGTCCGGCACGTATTTAAAGAACGGATTTGGCCGGACAAGTTCAGTTGCCTGTTGAACGGCAGGCGGAGCAGATCACTGCGCTGTGTGTTTTCACATCCAGTGTAGCTGAGTTAGAAGCCCGTTACACTGGCTATGGAGGTACGCCACCCAGTACCGTCCAACACGCGACTGAGCTTGTCCGTTCAAACACTATGCTTTCTTTTGTGCTGTGCTCATTTCTAGCACACTTTTATGTACAATCTCGGAAATAATTATTTGTACACAAAATCGAGCTCCATTTATAAACACGGCTACCATAGTGCCGTGGTACTGGTTGTCTCGTTCGCTCTACCCATCATCATCAGCGTTGACTTATTTTGCTTTGTGCGCTTGGGTTCAATGTTTGAGGCGAATGTGTAGGTAGGTATATCTAATTTATTACTAACAAATTAGATATTTGTTAGTGATTGCATGCGTAACCTGCATGATATCAATCTGTGCTTTCGTTTCGCAAAGACGACAACTTTCTTAGCAACAAATTTACGCGGATCGATTGAAAGCACAACGAGAGTTTATTATTTACGATTTCGATCAATTCATTGATTCATTTCCACTCACTTCCTATTTTGATTCTGCTTATAGATACATACTACAAAGCCTATTTATGAATGAATGCCACTCGAAAAAATCTCGGGAAGTCGGATCGGGATAAAATTTAATAGCCATTTACGGGGACGCAACATCTTTCATTTGAGACTATGTTGATTCGGTCTAGCCATCTCCGAGAAACCGATGTGACTGTTATTCTGCCTTTGGATACTTCCGCCGGGACTTCCGGAACCGATTATGGTGGCCAATGTGACCAAAGGGACTTTGAATGGCTGTTAGTGACCTAGTACTACAAATCGAATCAGTTGTTGTCACATTTTGGAAAAAATTTCACCATCACCACCAGTATTTCGGGGCGACATGCAAAAAATTTAAAAATTTATCATGAGATAGCAGAATTATAGGCGTTTAAAATTGGACCACTTTTCATTACATGCCATTTTTGTAGAATTTGCAAAGCGCACCCCCATATCGAAAACGAAGACGTAGTCCTAAGTCAAAATGTTTGAAATTAGCGCACGTATAAACATCTGCGCCCTTTAACAAATTGCTCTTGAATCGAAATATTGCAATTGCCAGAGATTCGTGAACACCTGAAAAATTTCGTTCGAATCGACGATGGTTGTATTTTGCGGTCGACCCGTTTTTCATGGGATCCCTAATAAAAAGAGTTTGAAATATCGTTTTGCTGAATAAAAATTTTGTTTTAGATTTTATGGATGATGATCTGTCCCGTTATAACCAAAATCTGCCACGATTCCGTAGTGTATTTAAAGTGAAGGAAGGATATCAGTACAGTCGCACACAAAACATCCTTGATCTGGGAATTGAGTATTCGCAGGAAATTTCATGTTAATTTTAAAAAAATATATTTTCTTGATGGTGGTGCAGAATTTATTAAAATCGACATTTTCTGCGTGATCGTACTCATCACCCAGGAATTCCGGAAACGGAAGTCGGATCTATTAGAAATTCAATAGCAGCCTATGGAAACGTTGCACATTTCATTTGGGACTAAGTTTGTGAAAATCGGTTCAACCATCTCTGAGAAAAGTCAGTGAGATTGTGTTCACGTACACACACAGACGCACATACACGCACATACATACACACACAGACATTTGCCGAACTCAACGAGCTGAATCGAATGGTATATGTCACTTGGCCCTCCGGGCCTCCGTTAAAAAGTCGGTTTTCAGAGCAATTGCAATACCTTTCTATTGAGATTGCAAAAACGCATCTAAGTCCATATATAAAATTATTTTCGATTCTTCTGTTCTATCTGTAGTTTCGATATATGATTAAGTCCACTGAATTTGCTACATTTGTACGCGTACCTTAGGAAAATTACAATAATGGCAAAATATAACAAGAAAGGTTGGTCCATAAGTGAAATGTAATTATCTTGTCTAAAATTTGAATTTTCTTCACCAGTTCGGTTTTTTACCACACGCAATCGAAAAGTTTTTACAATTTTTAAAAGCTGATCTTGTGCTATAAAGATTTAGTTCCAGATATTAGTTCGTTCACGGTTTTCTGTCTTCTTTCTTCAGATTTTCTCAAATAAGTTTAATTGAATTTGATCACTTACTACAAATGAAATGATCTGATAACCAAGAAGGTTTGGCTCAATATGTAACATTCGATAATGATTGGTTGTGCTTAAACTATACGTAAAAAATATATTTGATTTATTATTACTCTAAATACATTTAGAAAATGAATAAATAAAGAAAATAAATATTTTACATTAAGTAGTATAGTCCTACGCCTACAGTTCGTGCAACCCCATAGGGCTGCCCCTTGTAGTTTTTTGTTCGATTACTGTATTTAATACAGCGAAACTATCTGAGAACGAGTTACAGGGAATGAATACTTCTTTACGAAAAATGTACGCTAAAAAAAGGTTATGCCATTTTTCACAAAAACGAAAACTTATGTTAAATATTCAAATCGCAAAAAAAGCATTTTTGATTTTTTTTTTTATATTTTGCATAAATTTTACCTAAAGAAGAAACATTTTGAACGTAATTGTATGATGGAGAACATATAGGTAAAAAAGTTTTTCTAACAATAACTTTATATATATTTTTAAATTTCATACTAATTGACGTACAAAACCGTAATTTTAATACAAAATATAATTCTAAGTATCATTTTAACCTTTTCATGCCAAACTCTTTTCTAGTGCATGTAGGGTTTCAAATCTATTTTTCAATGAAAACGGTGGAGTCAAAAAACACGAAAAGCCTATTTTCATAAAGATAGGTGCTTCCATGGCAGTGCTAGAAGCTGCTTAATTTTTACCTTCTAATGCTCAATACAATTCTTCTAGAATAATTACAGTTGTCCAATTACGTGAAACACGTAGCCAACGACAGTCTAAATTGAGTAGTTTTATCAGTTTTCAATAATATTGCACCATAACGAAGATACATGAAAAAATCATTTTCCGTCGTCAACGTAAACTGTCCCTGGCAGCACTGCTCCATCGGAATCCAACCAGATTAATTGCAATCACTTCAGTTCTAGATCTGATCCTTGTAACTGTTAATACTCAAATTAAAGGCAATAATCACACTAATAAGGCTTACTTGTTTTTGTGAGCAAATCGTCTCAATCAAAAGTTATAGCTGTTTAAAAACGTTGTTGTCCACAAACAACATGGGCATGAATGGGTTAAATAACATAAAAATTTGGGGCGCGATTACTTTATTTTTAGTTAAGCTACATTGTGATCATATTTTGTACTTAACTTGGCGACCTTTATTACCCACGTATGCCATGGTCAAAATAATGTACAATGTGGGTTTGGGGACAAGTACTCTCTGGAGGCACCTTGGACTTGGCGACGAACCCCGACCTGGGACTCTCCTAAATTTGGACTGTACCATGTCAGGGCTCCCGAAGATGACAATATACCAAACAATCTTTGACAGCCCTACGCGATAACTCATGTACATCTACGCCCGCGATCTCCAAAGCACGATAGTACCTCGTTGATAAAATGATCGTGATAGCATTCACAAATTTACAAACGCTAACCCACAGGCGCCCGTGTTCGCGTTGCCACGGGTCGATCACGTCCGGAAGTCTGGCCGCACGACTACAGAACCGAAACTATACTCGCGAAGCTGCATACACGCCATCACACGCGACATACATAGGCCCACGAGATCGATTACGCTACCATACAAATGTCTGAGTCTCTCGTCAGGGCAGGGGCGAACATGCAAATGCGATCGTCCACCGATACATCCAAAATCTCGAATACGCGAAAGTGATATGGGAGAACGCACTCTCTTTTAGCATCTGAACCATACTGCGAAAATTAAGAACACACGCGAATATGCGAATGGAAACACGGTTATAAAATCGAATTTATACATGCGATGTTACATGCACGCCAGCACACGCGACATGCAAACGCCCACACGATCGAACACGTTAACGGACAAGCGCTCGAGCCTCTCGTGATGATGCACGCGATCGTGATGTTCCTGTGTTTGCACATGCCTGACCGTACAACAAATATCATTTAGAATCACGAGCCGCTGCAATTGATCTCGTCTGCAATTGTAGCGAGTGATTCTGACGGGTAGCTCTTCCGACACCCTACAGCTCTAGTAGAACAACTCTCGAAAAAACATCCACACACTTTTACGCAATTAGTGAGCATCCACGCCAACTCAGACAAGTATACACCCCTGGACTCGAACGCTAAAATTTTCACATTCCACGCACAAACCACCACAGTAGGACTCACAATTAGACATATATATACAAAATCACACGTAATAATTACAGGTATTCGTCTGGTAACCGGGTGAAATACATCTCAAACGCAGAACTTATCATTTCAATGATGGCCTTAGATCTGCGTTGCCTGTGTTCAAGGCACCATAGCTTCGTCCGTCAAGTCAAGGATGTATGAAACCCGCTAGCCACCACCCTCGGCCCTAGGTGTCCATAAAGGGATAAAAAAACAAAAATCTTCCAAAATGCGATAGTTGTCGAGATATTTGGAATTTTGGACCTTCGTGGAATTCCTTTATTTCCTATGTTTTATAAAGTGTGCCATTTTTACTTTCAAAAGAAGCTGCTAATGTTCCATTAGATTAAAACCGCTTCAAATTAATCCAATTAATCACACAGCCAGTCAGTACGGCGCTGCTTTGAAGTCAGTGACTTTTCCGGCATTCGTTCTACATGTCCAACCCACTGTAGTCTTCCGTGTTTTAGAAACGTTTCTGATGTCAGCGTGTGTGTATTTATGGTAAAATCATGCTTCACGCATCTACACCTGCACCTCCTGCTGTGTTGCCGAGTATTGAACGCAGATTTCTGCACTTACAGATACCGAGCACTCGATAGTATAAAGCAAACAATGATTAATAAAAATCAAATAACATTCATTTGTTGGTTTTCACCAAACAAAATCAGAGGGGAATGTCAAGGAGTCAATTGGAATGAAAAAAAAATATTTTAAAATTCGTTTCACATTGCGAAGATCCAAACATCTGCGGATGGTGGTAACAGGCTATATCTCTATCAACCACAAGACATATTTTTTGTGAAACTCGTGATAGGAAGCTAACTGCCAAAATACACTTTAGGGCGAACTCCAGAATACCTTCACCAAAAAAACTCTAGAGAAACTTACTCTCGAGAAACAATAGAAAATGTTCCATTCAAGGATGCAAAGTAATTCCATAAAGTAGTAGAATAGTCAAAAAGTCAAAAGCCAAACCAGACTGTTGTTTCTGAATGTTGCTGATGGTATTAAACAAATCAAACGATCTGTCACAATAGAAATCAGATCTGAATTACCTCTTAAAATAACTAAAATATGATTAACAGATATATTTGAACAGGAAAACCTCCTTTAAACTTTTTCTAATGTTAACGTGGGTATCTACTTTTGTGAGGTAAACGAAAGCAGATAACTAGTATTTAAATCAATTTGCGTCATATACAACAATAACGCTCGGTTAATTTGGTCTTCCAACAACAACTGAAAGTCACCATTATGGGTATCTAAAAGGCATCAATAATAAATTTTCATCATTTATTAACCATACCCATCGCCGTACTGATGGATTCTAATGTGTTATTTAACCGGAAGTCATTCCTTATTTATTATCATCTTCTAACGAAAAATCACAATCTTGGATCTCAAAATGACTTCAATCGCGAATTTTCGTTAACCAAGAACCAATGACAGTCATATTGATGATAGATTTCAATATGTCATAGAACAGGAAATCGTTGTATTGGCTTTCGAAACGGCATTCATCAATAATTTCCCATTCAACCATTCAAATACAGCCTTATATTAAATATAGCTTCTAGTATCCAGAAGTCGTCATCTTGGATCCTAAACAGGTTTCAATTATCAATTTGCTATATCCACTGACAACCCCTTCGAATTAGTACTGCAAATTTCTATTATTTTAGGATAAACAGAGGCCGAAATTCATCAATTTCCCCCCACACTGAAATCCGAT
The DNA here is from genome assembly GCF_030247195.1 of Topomyia yanbarensis. NCBI lineage: Eukaryota > Metazoa > Arthropoda > Insecta > Diptera > Culicidae > Topomyia > Topomyia yanbarensis. The sequence goes on along the minus strand of NW_026683902.1, from coordinate 115,425 downwards.
ATTTAGGATGATTTCCAGTGTTTTGAGATGACTAGATACCGCAGTATTGGATTTTAATATGTCGTCAGTTACCAGTTTCCATCATCTACTGACCACCCACTTTTATACGGCAGCCATATTGATGATGGTTTCAAATATTTTGAGTTTACTGGAAGGCGTCAAGTTGGATTTCAAAATAGCGTCAATCATCAATTACCGTTTTCCAAAAAAATTCTAAATCTACAATTTGGCGTAAGATTCTTATGTTATTCTTCACAACAATTGCTATATTAACGTAGGCTATCAATCATGGTTTGAGCACACTTTGTGAACAATGCAATAGATAACGAAAAGAATCGATGTTATAGATCTGCATCTACTTTTCCTTTCACTTTATATCATCGACTCTGTTCGAAGTACAGCGGTTACCATAATTGGCTCACTTACACTAAGTAAAACTGATACTCCGTTCAATGTGTTTTCAAAAAAGGAATCATTAAAAACGCAGCCTAGTATTTGGAAACCTATTTCGCAGGAAGAAGCTATCTGATAAAACTGACATTGGAAAACCTGATGTGATAATTTCAACCATGGCTTTGATAAAACGGATTTTTTCTGAAGCTGAAACTTGGATAAAAGCTAAACCGCTCACCACAAAGATTTATCTCTCGTGCATCTAATGGACGACACCAAGTATATGTACGCCATGCACCACATGGAAAATGCAAAACCACCACAAACTACTGAAATTCCTGGAAACTTGCGATGCAACGGAAAAGTACTAGCACGGATTAGAAACTGTTCTTGGAAAATGCTTCTCTAAACAAGTAGAATGTAGGAAATCTTGCACCTGTAAAAAGATCACTGGTCTCTCAGTGAATCAAGCTTTAATAAATAACGAGCAAAAGTACCATACTTTGAACTACAGAATAGTTTTCGTTAAGTCCCTCACTGAAGCCTGAGTGTGCACTGTAAGAGTGCAGTTCTGTATCGTTCCATCTGACATTTGTTATGGACTTTTCGCATGTTGACCACTAATCCCTTCCAGTCTCTGTGTTGTATGACCACCACCTGAAAAGTTAAATAAACCCGTAAGGAATAAAAGCAACAATTCAGAAGAAAAAACTCTCGACGCCAACGAGTCCCCGATGGAAATGAGTACGGTAAAGCCAGTCGTTCTACTCTGTTGCAGTGCATTCAAAGTATATCAACTGAAAATTTCTGTGCAGTTCCAAAATCAACCAAATTGGTAAATTGAAACGACCTAATTGCAATTAGAAATATGGCTACACTCCACCCATCATCGTTGAAAGCTACCAATTCCAATTCTCCCTATGATATTAGTAAGAACGAAAAGCAGACTGGATGCAGTTTACATGTAGGTACGTAGGTAGGTACACAGAAAAACGACGCTCCACATATCGGAAGCACTCACTTACTGCCATTTCCTCTGCCGCCCAAAATCTCCCGAGCTGACCAAAAATGTGGAACGTTACTAGCCCTTCCACCCAGCTTTGAAAGGGGAAACCGGTTTGGGTACTCGATGCAGTAGCATCTCACATTCCCTTCTATTTTTTCTTTCCCACATATATTTTTTTTTGAACATAGATGAGCGAGTGTGCCGTGCGCGATATGATTTATTGGATTAAAAAGAAATAAATTACAAATATAAAATTCGATCCGATGTTTTTATAGAAAAGATTATGTGTTCCCGAAAGCGAAAATATTACTCTTCAAACTCGTCGTCCATGGGTCCATACGAATGGACTGGAGCTTCGCTTCCAGCCGGGTTGACGGGTGTTGCAGTCGGTTTCAGCGGTGCGAAATGCTGTTAGTTTAAAAGAAATAGAACATTGGAACACATGAGTGGACTTCATTTCGTTCATACTGATTCAAATTCCAAGTTTCAGGTTGTGATAATTTATAGTATTGCAGCAAAAAAAATGATACAAAGTTTTAATAACTTTCATATTTTTTAATTCATAAAATGAGTAGAATAACTTATAAACAAAACATTAATAAAAAAATAAATTAAATTAGTTGATCTCATTAAATGAAAAATAAAACAATACGAAAAAGTTAAAAAAATATTTGAAAAAAATATAAATGGATTCAAACTAACAAATTGGATTGAATGAATAGATGGTATGCCTGAACATAATTATTAAAATTTAAAAAAATCGACGAAACTGAATAAAATGCATAAGCTGGAAAAGGTTAATAAAAAGAATAAAATAAATAATTTAAATAAAAAGAATTAAAAAAAAGTAAATAATAAAATGAAATAAATTAAACTAATAAAATGAACAAAATAAACCACATATACAGAATGGGTTAAATAAATAACGAGACAAAAAATAAACAGAATGTATTGAATTAAATAATTTAAATGAAAAATTTAAATTTAAAATTTGTGCCAAATTAATAATTTTATTAATAATAGTACCATTTTGCGAACATTTAAAACAAAAATATAAAGTCGATTGAGTAGTTTTTGAGATATCACGTTCACCGTCCTTTTCAAGAAACTTGTGATTCATTCATTCATTCGTGGATGGAACCAGCGCGCTGCGATCGGCTGTATTTTGAAATTTAGTGCTCAGATTTGGAATAAATTTCGCAGAGATATTTTCGAAAGTATGTACTTCCAAAATATGCCATAAATTTTTGTTTTCGTTTTTTTAGCCTCAACTTTGTATATAACCCTTTAAATGAATGATATGATTAAAATTAATATTCTGATTAGAATTAAACCAAAGAATGAATTGAATAAAAGAGAAAAATTAACTCAAATGAAGAAAATTAATAAAAAGAATGCTGAAAGAAATAAAATGAAGTTATTTCAAAAATTGTCATTGTGCGAAATTTAGAACCATTGCTTCAAAAAAATTTAAAATAATTGTGAAAATCCCTATTTTATTTAAAAATTAACAAATTATTATACAATGCACTTTCCTGTGTTTCCATTCCTGTGTTTCCATTTTTTTCACCTTTTTGCCTTTCTCGTATAAAGAAAGGCTATGCAATCACTGCAAAAATCGACTTTTTAACCGAGGCCCGGAGGGCCGAGTGTCATACACCATTCGATTCAGTTCGTCGAGATCGGCAAATGTCTATGTGTGTATGTATGTGTGTGTGTCATTTAAACTCACACAATTTTCTCAGAGATGGCTGAACCGATTTTCGCAAATTTAGTTTTATCTGTAAGGTATAACGCTCCCATAAGCTGCTATTGAACTTTAAGTTGATCCGACTTCCGGTTCCGGAGTTACGGGTTGAAGAGTGCGGTCACACAGCAAATTCCCATATAAACTGGTACCACCATGATGTTCAAATTATGTAAAACATATTAAAATTGATGTAACATTATTCTAGTTTGCGGGTCTGGATCACTAATGATCAATCAAAGCAGCTTTGAACACATTGGCCACCTATGACGGTTCATGGCGCCCCCGGGGAACCCGCCAAGTTCCTAAGCTAATATCACACCCATTCCACAACGAATTCTCTACCGATTTTTACAAACTTGATTTCAACTGAAAGATACAGTAATACCGTTGACTGCTGCTGAATTTCATTCGGTTCTGACTCTTGCTTCCGGAGTTACAGGGGTGTTAGTAAGGATACACTGGAATTTCTCATATAAATCGGTACAATCGTAATACCTCAGAGGCTAAAAACTATTGAAATGGTCACCAAATTACTTCTAATCGCAGATCTAGATCACTGATTGCCAATCAAACATTCTTTGAATATATTGTCCACTGTCGACGATTCCTTAAGTCCGGAATTCCGGGCATATTCCACAATTAAAGTCACATCGGTTCATCGGTGATGACTGAACCGATTTTCTCGAACCAAGTCTCAAATGGAAGGCAAAATATGCAGTTGAGTATTGCGTCGCCGCCTCTCCCCCCCCCCCTCCCGCCTTGCCCTTACATCTCCCTCCTTCATCACTCCCCTCCTCTTGGACCACCCTCACGCCCGCATTTCCTTCATCCACCCCGTATACCGAAATAAGATGAAGGATTTCTGACGCATCCTCCACTCCCACTCTACTAACCCCCCATTAGGGCATTGCAAAAAAAATTTTTTTTTGAATTCTCAAAGGCCCCCCCTCTCATATTGTGACAAATGTCAAAGTAAGCTCAGATGCCAAATTTCACATCATTTCGACAATTTTAGACCCCCGCCCACTTCGCTTGAAATTTTTTGAAATTGGTGCTATGGGAAAATATGGAGGAAAAATACATTAAATGCTATAACTTTTGAAGTAGCAATCAGAAAATTACAATTTATACCTCTTTTGGACGAAAATAATCTAAGTATTTGAATGGAGGTATTCTTGTTTGTAGAAAAATACGGGAAAGTGGGGCACTGGGTCATTTTGGCCTCAAAATCCCCTATTTTCCTTCCAAGTTTTTTTTGCAATGCCCTACCCCCCATTCCCTACACGTTCAAACCCATTCCACCAACCTTTCCAAATTATAATCACATGAAGATAACATTGAACTCATGCTTATTAAGCTAATTAAATATAATTCTTTTGCCTTTCTTATATAGAAAGGTTATGCAATTGCTCCAAAAACTGACTTTCTAACCGAGGCCCGGAGGGCCGAGTCTCATATAACATTCGACTCAGTTCGCCGAGATCGAAAAATATCTGTGTGTATGTATGTGTGTATGTATGTATGTGTGTATGTATGTATGTATGTGTGTGTATATGCGGATTTGTTAACAAAATGTACACATCGGTTTCAGGGAGATGGCTGAACCGATTTTTACAAACTAAGATTCAAATGAAAGGTATCATATTCCCATAGGTTGCCATTGAATTTCATTTTCAACCGACATCTTGTTTCGGATTACGAGTTGAAGAGTATGGTTACAAAACAAAATTTGTTGATTTGTCCACATCGGTTTCTCGGAATTTTCTGAACCGATTTTGACAAACTTAATTTTAAATGAAAGGTCCATCAGCTGCTGTTGAATTTCGTGTGGATCCGAGTTCTGGTTCCTGAATTACAGGGTGATACGTACGATCACGCAGTAAATCCCGATTCTAACGAATTCTGCGATGAATGTAAAAAGGTAAATTTTTTCCAAAATGTAAACACAACTGTTGAATTTGTAGATCTAGGTCCCCAACAGTCATTCAAAGTCTCTTTGGCCACACTGGCCACCATCGACGGATCCTTAAGTATCCAAATTCAGAATAACGGTTATATTGGTTTCTCGAAAATGGCTAGACCGATTTGGTCAACTTAGTCTCAAATGAAAGGTGTTGCGTCCCTGGAAACTGATTTTAAATTCCATCTCCATCCGACTTCCGGCTCCGGAGTTACGGGTTGTGGAGTGCGATCACATAGAAAACTCCGATTCAAACCGATAACGCGATGAATGCCAAAAGGTGCTCTTATATATACTTACCAAGTGTAATAAGAATGAAAAACATTTCCATAATGTTATATTGTACGAACCAGCTATTAAATCATAGTTTGGAGAAATGAGAAAGGCACAATTGCACCTCTAGGTGGATTAAAACAGGTTTTATTGTTGTTATTCTGTTTTGACGGCGTCGTTCAATATTATCTGGTGTTTATGGACCTTAAATAGTTTTTTGATTTGGAATTCAGGTCCAGTATTTCTACGCGAGATTGGAAATAGTAAACTGGAAGAAGGTCACATGTACTTTCACGCCGGTTAAACCGAAAGCGACGGAGAGAGAATGCGATTCGTCAATAAGACAGGTAGATAATTCAAAGTATTCATTTGTATGGAAGTAAATAGAAGGGAGTACGCAGCGTCAAGGCCATGTCGGCGATTATTTAATTGTTGTCAGCTCAAAAGCGGTGCGTTCAGTCGATTACAATGCAGTTTCTTCCCAGTTATATTCGTAGCTTGTGGGATTGTTTCGTTCGGAATTCTCGTTCCAATAATAATCAACCCTCCCGCAACTTGACGTTTAGCCTAAGTTCCTTGAAACCACCGTGTTTCGAATGATGTTGCCACCATAGAATGCCGTCCCATGATTGTGATACTGTAAATTTCTATGCGAGAAAATAATTCCGTGACGTCTTTTACGAACCTGTTTTCTTTATTTACATTCGGAAGAGGTAACCAAGATGATCATTTCAAAACTGCGTAATAATTTAATATAAATACAAACAAGTTAATTCGTTATTTTGGAGTTTCATAAAAGGATTACAAATTGTGCCGAATGTAAAATGTAAAATGCATGATTTGAATTGAGTGCGCTATTTCTTCTCACGTCGCCCTTGAAACATCTTTCATATAAAAAAACGCTTTTAATCCACCTAACAGTGTGATGAGACATTTCTTACAACTCTTATCACTCTCTTCGGATATTATATCGTTTGAGAACTTTTAGAACTTGATGCTTCGCGATGTTTTTGATAACACATACTACATGGGATAGTGGCAGGACTCAGAGAATCGCTCAAATCAGCATAGGACAACATCAATGCTAGAAATCTCAAACCAAATCAATGGGAAAGCGAAAAAATGGCCAACAAAATAGACATACAAACGAATTATTGCTAATGCTCTGTTAATAAAATATCTAAATTCCTCAATAAATGCATTGTGGTGGGAAAACTGAATTTTCCTAAAGGGGTTATGTATATTGTACTGAGCCAAAAAATCGAATTTTTTTAATCGATTTGAAGTTTATACTTTACTCAAATTTACAACGCGACTGAGAACTAAGAAATCAACGCTTTTGCTTGAAAAAAGCGATAGTAGCAGTGATACCATTCAAAGAAAATCAACAGTGAATATTTCCAGACTTGGTTTTATTTCCTATTTAAGAACTATTGTGTTTTTTACATCCTAGATTGCATGATTCAGTGATCGAAACCCAAAACTTCACAAAGTATTTGAAATTATTAAATTAAAATTTGTGTTTGCTATTGAAATTGACAAAATGATAGTATATATAGAATATAGTCCCTTTGGCGTTGGTTAATTTTTCGGTCCCACCTATCAGCATTGAAGTATCGCCCTTACGTTTTTTTACAATACCAATTTTACAATTTGTGGGAGTTTGGTGAAAATCGATCTTACTGCCCAAACGGCATAATTCCGAAACCGTAATTTTTGAAGTTTTAAAATTATGCAGAATTAATTTTTCAGACAATAGTAACAGAGTTCGTGTCTTTAGCAAATTTGTTGAGACTTTGTTGTAGTCATGAATATTAACCTGAGAAAATTCACCATAAATACTTCTTGGACGATATACCGTCAAAATTACTTTATCAAATGATGCGCTGTTCGTATGTAAAACTCATCGAAGATACTAAACCTCCGAAATTGGCGGTTTCAAAATGATGCTATCTTGACCTTAAATTATTGTTTTGGAACATTTGACCTATACATATAATTGGTCATACAACAAAAATCAAATTCTCATCAAAATCGACCAGGACCTGCTAGAGTCGAATGGAAATCGTCATTTTTCATAAATTTCGCTCTACATTCGGAAAGTGTTATCCTCGTTATTAATCATATTACGTTTTCGTCTCAACTCGACGCATTCCCAAAATAAAAACCTATTTTGATCCACCTAGTGGTGCAATTGGGCTTTTCTCATTTGTCCAGACTACGATTCCATGGCTGGTTATGTTCAATACGATGGTGGAAATGAATATTACATGTTCAGTACAATTTGCACATACGTACAATGGATCGACAGCCACGATCTTGAGATACTATGTGATACTGAAACATCGCTTGACCGCCGCTGGTTTCAAGCGATGTTTCAGTATCACATAGTAAGATCCGGGAGGTCCGGGTCCTGCCGAAAATTATCAACTTGTTAAGAAATTTTAAACTAGTTTTAATTTTAAAACAGCAACCCCTCACTGCATACTCCCTCCGGGCCGGTACGATTGACGATTTTTAGAGTGATTGCATAACCTTTCTATATGAGAAAGGCAAAAAAGTCCAAAAAAATCAATTTTTTCAAACATTATTTTTTCGAGTTTATATCAAATCTCAATGGTTCATGCATTATAAAGTCATTTGGCATCAAAAATACAAATTTGATTTTGAAAATTTTTCATTTCAGTTTATATGGGAATTTGCTGTGTGATTGCACTCTTCAACTCCTAACTCCGGAACCGGAAGTCCAATCAATAAAAAAAATCAATTGCAGCCGATGGGAAGGTTGTACCTTTCATTTGAGACTAACTTTGTGCAAATCGATCCAGCCATCTCTGATTAACAGAGGTCATATTTTTTTCCACATACACACATACACACACATGCATACGTACACACACATACATTTTCCTATCTCGACGAACTGAGTCGATTAGCATATGACACTCGGCCCTCCCGGTCGGGATTAGATTGACGAATTTTAGAGTGAATGAGAAAGGCAAAAACATTTTTAGCAAATGTTTCATAGACATTAAATCAATTTTAACTTCGCTTTCTATTAAATAAAGACCCTCATTACAGTACATCGCTACAAAAGCGAGCTCAATTTGAAAAGAAATCTGAAGATTATGATTGATTACAGAACTCTGGAATTTTCTATTGGAATGATTTCAGGCAGGAATTTGATATTGATGCTATTAGGCAACTGTGAAATCAAGACCAATAGATCAATTACATATCAGGACCCCATTCTGACAATTTATCAAAAGTCCTCATGATGTTTACAACAACAGGTTATCAATGTACGGATCAGATAATTGTTATTGTAATACTGAATTAAATCAGTCTGCATCAATAAATTTTCAATTGCAATCCAATATATTTTTTGGGTGTGGTAGGGAGGGAAGTTGTTAAACCCCAAAACCTTCTCTTGGCTACGCCGTTGCTTGGAGTTATTTACTTCAATTTCATTTTCCGATATGTTTCCGATCGATCCGTTGGTTATAAGTTAGAAAAATTGCAGTCAGAAGGTTCGTACAAATGAACATTTTTGCACTGATAAGGTATCAAGTTCCTTCCAGACAACTTGGAAGTGTTCGGTGATTATTTCTAGCGGTTGTAGATAGAAAAATGAAATACAAAATTTTTTTTATCGTAATAATGCTTATTTCAATGGATTATTACTATATTGAACAATAAATGGGCGACAAAAGGTAATCCACAAACAACAAGGCATAACTTTTAAAGTATTCAAAATAGATATTTTATGTCTTCAGTAAAGTTATTCGCAAAAGTTAGAGCTACAAATTTGCTGAAGGCATCATTTCGATATAACCACTTCCAAGAAAATTTGTGAAAATATCTCACTCATAGGGAGATTAATCAGTAAAAGCACAATACCAAAAGAAAGGGCGTATTGCCTCCGTTATATTCTCCGAAGATACTATTGACCTAAAATAAGCCGTTTTGGCGTTAATAATAGATTACATGTTTTTGGTCATATTTCTGGCAATGGGAAATGATAAAAATCTTTCGTCCGCATTCAATGTTAAATATCTCTTTTGATAATGGTCCGATTTCAACAATCTATAGCTTGTTTGAAAGGTATTTGTTAAAGCTGTCTAAAAACATATAAAGTGTTAATCTATGTTGTCAATTTCGGCAGATAATTCAAAAAACTGCAAAAAACGCCATTTTTACACATTCAAACATTCATATCTTGGAAACTAAACATCAGAATCAAAAACAAATTAATAGCGTTCATACTGTTTTTTAGTTATTTCATTTAAAATTGGTTTGGATAAGATCGGTTCAGCCATTGCTGAGAAACACGAATGAGAATTTGTCCGTTACATACACACACACACACACACACACAGACACACACACACACACAGACATTGTCCCAAATCGTCGAGCTGAGTCGATTGGTATATAAGACTCGGCCCTCCGGGCCTCGGAAAAAATCTTGAAAGTTTGAGCGAATTCTATACATTTCTTTTATAAGAAATGTAAAAAGTTTGCGTTAATTCTTAAATACATTTAGTTTTGAAATTATCATTTTTCACTTCACATTTAACAAAAGTGGAATTGATTTCGATTGTTTATTTCTGACAGCACAGCATCTAACTGATAGGCGCTGCGACATTTACGGTGCAAACGTTTTCACGAAATTCAGAAGTGATGACAGCTCATTTTTTATCAGAAAGGGAGAAAAACTGCCCAGTATCATTGTGTTTGTGTTGTTTACATTGCAATACAAATATTACTACCTAATATCTAAACTAAATGAAGGTGCTCACTAACTAGTATGAGCGCCGCTTGTTTGTATACCGATGATTCCAAAAAATCACGAATCATTTAAAAATAATGCATTGGAATAAAGATGCATTATTTTTATAACAAAACACCAAGCCCCCAAAAAGTCATTAAAAATGAATTATCTAAATTGAAAAAATCTGAACATGAAAATTTTCACTGTGAACACGTTTACGCTTTTTTTTAGAAATTGCTCTTGAATAAAGATTGATCCGCCATTTTAGACCCACAGACCCAAAAAAAGTGGTTTCAACGATTTGTATAGGAGCTGTCAAGTTGTTCCCCCTCTGGGAATAATGAGTCATATACAAAGACCATTAAAAATAAATGATTATAACAATCAGAATGAATATTTAACCCTTTATAAGGCAGTGGTAACTATATTGCCACCTTTTCGTTTCGTTCATAACGCAGAAATATTAAGTAAGAAGTGTTTCAATTTTATCAAATCTACTTGTTGGGAGTCTGGCAACTCTTCTTATTACTTTACAGATATACAGAGATACAGTGAAAAGTGTCAGATTGGTGAAATTTGTGAAAATTTTGGTTTATGAGTGGTAAATGAATGTTTATAATCTGTGGTCTAATTCTTCAACTTATCCTCAGAATCCAGGGGTTAATCAGGTAATAACCAGTAACTCACCTTAATTTCTTTCTGAATTTCCGATCCAGCTCGATTTGTCTTTATATTTCCACCAATCTCGTTGGAAATACATCAAACATTACGAAGACTCTCGTTTTCTAACGGCGGTACGGGCGGTACCAAGTATATTTTCTCAACATTTTTTATTACGAAATAAATGTAAATATATTCTAAACTAAGTGAAAAAACCGTGTTTCTATTAATATAACATCCATTAATAGCCCTAAACTCTGGGCCTTATAAAGGGTTAAGGGGAGGCTCTCATTCGAAATTTTCAAGGATTTGATATTTTTTCCTTGCATTTTTTGAAAGGATTAAACGTTTATTAAATATTCATCCCTTCCCTCGAATAAGATTGATCTAGTGCAAAATTCGAGATTTGGGGAACACTGTAAAGTTCTATTCGTATGTCACCTCCAGGTAGCATTTTTAATACAGAATAGTATCAATATTGCTGGAAAGACGTGCCTAAGTCCTTTCCTTTGGGTTTTGAAAAGCCGGTTACTCATTTTATTACGCTTTAATGGACATATTAGAACAACGCTTACGACGCCAACGCTTACGACGATTCAGGGCAAAGAGTGACTACTTTTCACCCCAGTCAGTTCGAGTTCAATCCCTTATTATAAGTAGCGCTAACTCACTTCTCGGGTTCAGAATATATTTCTCAGCTGGTCCCAAAAGACAGGGCGACACAAGTAAAGGGTACTATAATCAAAAATTGGCCAAATTCGACTTAACGCATTTTTACATCGTGCTTTAAAAAACCTGCACAGTCCTCACTTTAAAGATGTATGCATCAAGCCTGCTATTTGATTTTGACATTTGCTCTTCAGCTGTGAAAATGGCATCGAAGCAAGAGGAGCAATGGAGTATAAATTTGCTCGCGCATCGCAAAAATTCGAACTACTTAGGGTGACCATTTGTCCTGGTTTCCTAGGACAAGCCCTAGTTTTGAACTGACTGTCCTGGTGTCGTGGGATGTCGAAGAAAATGCTTGAATTTCCTGGTTTTTATCCTCCAGGCCTAATTTTTTCAAAAAGTCTTCCGATTGACTCTTGTCCAGGTCGCAGTTACGGCCGACTGCAACCATAACTGGAACATGTATTCCAAGGAAAACTATCTGTCTCGAACTGGTGATTTTGGAACCACCTCAGAGACTAACCTGCTATGTCAATCAATCTGCATACCAGGTAGTATGAAATATCGCACTCAAACCGATATTACTTACACCAACCTATCTGCTGCTTTTGATAGAGTGAACCACGATATGACAGTTACTAAAATAGAGAATTTTGGAAATAATGGTAATTTTTGCATTTATTTAGATCCTAGCCCACCGATGGAAATGATTTTCATTGCAAATTGCCAGACATTTACTTTTACGTCAGGAATAGCCCAGGGAGGCTACTTGAGCCCGTTGATGTTCCTACTTTACTTCAATGACGAGTATTTTGTGCTAAGGCCTCCTCGGCGATCCTTCGCAGACAATTCAAAAATATTTCATCAAATTCGCTCACTCATTCAGCTCAATTGAGAATTGCAGATTTCTTCAACAATAGCTTGAAATCTCCGCGGATTGTGGTGTAGTAAAAATCGCATGTGTATAAATTCGAAGAAGTGTCCAGGTTGCAAATTCTCACAAAAGACATTCTGGCAGAGTATCATCAAATACGTTCGAGCGAGAAGTAAAGGAGAAGAAGGGAAGATCCCTCTTAGATTGTACTGGATTTTTACTCGCCTGATATGGTCACGCTAGAACTATTCGTACGCCAACTAAGCGAAATTGTTGAATGTGACCAAATCAACTGTCACCAACGTAAAAAATGTTCAGAATACGTTTGCTGGAGGCCGCAAAAACGACTAAAAAAGTACCCAGCTATTTTATGCGGAACCCCAATCGCTTTGTCCGAGATGTCGCAAAAAACGCTGGGGGTGTCGCCTACAACCGTACATCGAGCTGAACTACGAGCCGGACTGTCGACTTACAATAAGGTGGTGACTTCATATCGTAACGATTGGCAAAACAAGTCGACCAGAGAACGATAGCGGAAGCTGTACATGAAGATACTGACAAATTATGAATGCGTAGTACAGGATGACGAGACCTAGGACAAGGCAGACTTCAAACTGCTTCCTGGAGAGAAATATTGTATGGCTACGTTGACTAAAATAGGGAAACTGTCGAAGCTCGCAAAAGAATATTTCGTGTGGCAGGTCATCTGTTCCTGTAGCTTCAAACGCGACATTCATATCCTAACCGAGACCATCAACTAGAAAATTTAGGCACGAGAGTGTCTGAAAAAACGCCTACAGGCTTTCCTCAAGCAACAGAATTATTCCGTTCTGATTTAGCCGGAGAGAGTTGATGGTAAGCGCCATTTCTTTTATGCACTTTACCTCTTGCAGCTTGTTGGTTGTTCAGTCTGCCCTCTCCCTCGTTCTCGTGTTCGTCCATATCGTTGTCGCTAGTGCAGTTTTGGTTTTCAGTGTTGGTTGTTTTTATACTTCTTATTGTTCTGAGTGACCTTCGTATGTCCCGTCTTCTTTTTTGGCAAATTTCATCAGTACGTTAATGAACGTTGGTTTAAAGTTAACGACGGTTATTTTCTGACCGGCTGTCTGTAGTTTAGCGGTTGAACACTGTTTGTCAGTGTGTCCACATTCTATAGCAGTTTTGGCGCATGGTTTGCCGTAGTGGTTGCAGAACCAGCACGTGGCCGTCTGTCCAGAGTATGTGCATTAGACTGGTTCAATTTTTGACTTTTAGCTCCACCAGGCACTACTGATTCCTTTTATGGCCCTTAGTAATTGTGCAAATTTTGGTACCGATCGGTTGTGTCTACGGACGCTCCAAAAATTTCAAAGTTTATATGGAAGTTTGTATGGAGAATCGGTTAACCTTGAAAATAAATTCTTAAAACATCACCTCATCAATCAATTAGTCAGACTGCTATATATTTCCAAATATTTCCAAATGTGTTCTACTGAACACATTCGGGGAACATTGCAAGTGTATGAAAATTCGTTGAATAGCTACATCGTTATACAAGTGTAAACTAGACTTACCACCCACACCTCGCGTGTGGCAGATAAAGCTATTCAAACAGGGTTGCTATGATTAATAATAAAATCCACTTGTTTTGAAGTCATGCTGGTTCTTTAGTAAATAACTTTTCTCAGCGAATTTTCATAAACTTACAATGTTCCACGAATGTGTTCAGATTACCTTAAGAAATATATAGTATTCTGATTAATTGATTGATGAGGTGATTTTTTAAGAATTTATTTTCAAGGTTAACCGATTTTCCATACAAAATACCATATAAACTTTGAAAGTTTTGGAGGGTCCGCAGACACAACCAAAATTTGCACAATTACTAAGAGCCATAAAAGGAATCAGTAGAGCCTGGTGGAGCTAAAAGTCAAAAATTGAACCAGTCTAATGTGCATAGCTTTCTTTGATTGTAGATGATAGCTTGAGCAGATTTGTATTCGAAGGTCAAGAAAGAAGGAATAGGTTAGTTCAGCTGCATTCTAACCCCGTAGAGAATGCCAGAGAAAAGGTGTTTGTATGATGTAGTTAAATGTTATTCACTACTGTAAAATCAAGCTCCATTTTCAGGTTAAACAACTGTGAACAACTTCGGGCAAAATTTGTTCGTTTGCATTGCTGTAAACGAGCGGTGTCTTTAGTTTCTGGCCCGTGCCAGGTCAGCAGCTACACTGATTTCATAAAACTGCTTCGACGACCATGAAAATCAACAAGAAGCAAAATCTTACTCAACTTTGTATAATGACCCTCTGTTATTAAACAATCGATAGAATTCAGTGCAGTAAAATTTCAGTCCATTGAATCGAAACTAATATTTTTTTAAGTCAGCTTGTATTTTCGAGCTGCGATAGCACTACCAACGAACTGTCTCCCTCTTTTTCAAATAAAATTTGCTTAAAACACTTTAAAAAAAATCACGAACTTAGCTCACTTTTTCGCGACAACTTTATATATAACCCCTTAAACTTCTACACTTTATTACTACACAATTACGTGTATGGTGTAGCTGTATATAGTATCAACACTATTATTTGCTGTGGATTATACATTTCACTTTTAGGGGCAACGGTAATATACTTTTTTGTGTAGTGGATGAGCAAGAAATCGGTTGGTGGCATTAAACTCATGCTTTGCTCATAACTATAGATGAGTGATTGCAAACTTCTGTGGTTATAAATTTTCCAAAACTAACCAACAAAATCAATAAAATAAACATTATATATTATTACTGTCGCTAACGTTTATATTTCTTGTGGACTGCGACTTCACCATTAAATATGCATACAAACCACAATGCATTTGCAATTAAAGAATCGGAGTGTAACTAGAGACCGAGAGTGCTCCAACAATCACGCACCTCTGAATACCACCCCACCCGTTCCATATTGAACGTTATCAGTACCACGTTTTTTGTATGATGTAGTTGGATGTGGGTCACTACTGTAAGATCATGCTCTATTTTCATCTTTATCAACTGTAAACAGCAGCGCGCAAAATATTGCATTTTTTTAAACCTTCTATTCATTAGTTTGCATAAGTCTAAGAACCTAATCCAGTTGGCTACGATCGAAATGCAGTAGCTAGAAATTCTCTTTTCAAAGGCTTCCAGACAAGTAGAAACAAAACACTTCGTCAAGAGAAAAGCTTGTGACATTTGGAAAATGGAACTCCCTGAATACGCTAATGATTAACTTATAATACAAACTACATCATTTAATTGCTTCTGATAATGCACAAAATATATCATAAAACCATTTAAAATCAAACTGTTCCATCAGGCTTCCAAAGTATGTACTACGAAATTATTAAAATTTCACTCCATGCTTAACCCACCGTTCCTTCTCAAGAATGTTTCTCCTCAGTTTCTTTTTGCGCCATCAAAGCAGCAGCCTCAGGAACGCCAACCATTTGAAGCATGACATTTATTATCCTCATACGACATGGAAGCGAATTGAAACATTGTTGTTACACTCTTACATTGGCCCAACGGTAAATCAACTGTGACTCAAAAAATTTCAGCAACTTTTGAAGATTAGCTTTTTCTGCGATTTATTTCACTCTTTCCCCAATAAAAAAAACAAGTCTAGGGTATTCATACATGCATAGCTTTCTTTCTCATAGTATATATGAAGGTCAATATACAAATAATAATTTTAGAGCTAAATGCCTGGTCTACTCTTTAGCACGAATGACGTAACCTACTACACAAAACCTACGCCATTTGGGATATATTGATAGAAATATGTAAGCTACCACAAAACTGGCAGTGTTTCATACAATTGTGATGCGTTCGTCTACTCAAAAAACGCTTTATTAATTTCGGAAACGTTTCAGTTCCTGCATAAGATTCTGCAGTAGTGGGGCAGTCGAAAGTTCGGTAGATTGTAGAACGGTCCTCGGAGCTACGACACGAGTTATGTCAAGCTGCCGTTCCAGTGGCGTGTGAAAGGGTCCAGCACTCATCGGTCTCACTAGAGGAGAGTGCGTTCCGCTGCTCCAGGCACCACGTTCCGGGGAAGGTGGCCGAGATCCTTCCCGTTTACAATGGGCCTGCCCTGCTGCCGTGACGGGCCGAACTGTGGCTGAGCTTACGCGGGACGTCGTTTCCCTGCGGGTTGATCTTAAAGAGTGAAATGATTCTAGATTACAGTCACCGTCTACAGTTGGTAGTACGGTTACCTTACAACGGCCGCCGATTTTCCACGGTGTTCCCCGGTCGATCGTATCACACCGGGTAGTGTGATCGAGTTCTTATTAGCTTCGTCTTTGTCAGGTGGTTCAGAATATAGCTGAATCGCTCCTTCTAACAACCCTTCAAACCGATTTCGGGTAATAACGGGATCACGAAGAGGGCTAGTTATTTCTGCGATACGGCCGAAATTAGACTAAACTCTATCATAAAATATAAATGCACAAACCTTCCATCTCCCGCTTATGCATCTGCCAAACAACTGGTCCAATAACTCCCGGATCAGCTCCATCACTTTGACTCCGCGATAGCTGAAGTTCGGTGTCCGTATTGTACTGGCTAGTAGAAGCAGTGCCTGGGGCAGTAGACTTACCACCATCTCCAGCTTCCGATTGGTCGAGATGTGTCATCGTAACCGGTTCCAGCACTCGACTCAGTGGTTCGGGAACGAAACACCTGCCAAAACAGATGATAGATAAAAACACCAAAACAACACCGTTTTTGACTTACCTTGGAAAACTTTTCACCGACGCCATACTGAGATATGATCCAATACTGCCAGTGTCGACGGAGGTACGACCACATTGCTCCAAACATTTGATCTTACCCCGTCTGGCTGCATCGGCAGAACCATGCTCGTCCAACGTAAATCCGGCATTGTAGTGTCCGGTTTTCTTTTTCAAATAGTGCCTCATAATTACATCGGTGTTGAATGTTTCGTTGTGTTCGAATGGTGGCGTTAACTTCACCGGTCGGGTATCGTACGACTGTTCGCTGGATCCACTAGCACTATTACCGGTGCTTGTAGTTGCGGGACTTCCCAGTGCATGTGCGGCAGCTCCATCGATAGAACCGACACGGTTTTCACCCAAATACTTCCTACGCCGCTTGTGTGGCTGGTCTTTCTTTGGTTTCTGTACCGAGGCGTACACGTTCTCGGTCGCTACCAGGGTACCGAATTGTTTCTGCAGTTTGTTCGTTAAGGTGACTGCTCGTTCGTCTAGCAGCTCTTGAGTGTGATGTTTTAGTTTTCGTTTCGGATAGTAGACGGACGAATCGGAAGAATAACTCGACGACGAGGTTGGCCTCGACATTGGAGGCAGAGGGAAGTGTATGGTCGGTGATGGTTTATACGCTGGAACCGACCCGATTACACTCAAGGCCGAAGGATCTCTGGTGAAGGGAGAATGTTGGCTGCTTCCACTTTCCGATTTCACTGTGTTGAGCTCATCGCCCGTACTCCCAGGCATCACCAGAGCCTGTGTGGATTCCAGTCTGCGAAAGAGAGATGCGGTAATGAAAAGTGCGAAGTTTAAAACGATTGAACCGCATACTTCTTCAATTCCGTGATATGTTTCCTTTTACCGCGTGCTACCAAAAAGATTACAATCAGCAATAGAAGGAACAAAGCCGCCGCCATGCAGGATACCACGAAAAGCACTGGATTCTGACCGATTAAAGCAATCACATTCGAGTTTCCATTGTATGTGGACGGAATCAGTGGTGTCGCTTGCGGTTCCTTGAGGTAAGCTGCCGCAGATGAACAATGAAAACCGAAAATAAAGGAATTCGTTAAAGCAAACTATTTATTTAAATCTTCTGCTCCGGGGTAGAAAAAACTGTAAAGTGATTTGACGCATCCGCATGACCTACATTGGCTAGGAGTGGATGTCAGATACGTACGATCCGCTTTCAAGTAAACCATAGTTTCCATTACTCGTTCCATTTCCTCCTGGGACATCAATTTCATATCTTCAGCAGCAGTGGTCGCCAGCACCGGTTGGCCTCCGACGAACACCGAGTAGATGATTTCCGTCTGATTCAGGAGTTTACTGGAATGAGACGCGAAGAAAGATAAGTATAAGGCATCGATATTTCTCAAACAGCGATAGTAAATGTTTTCTATAAAATCTCCGGCATGATCTGCCCCGGAAAGATAACTGCTTCGCAAGAGGCAATGTGGAGAAGCCGTTACTAATGGCTACTCTCGGCCTTTGTTAATAAAATCACAGAGGACACACATACACAAGAGCAATCTTTTCCGAAAAAGCTGTGGAAGCATTTAAGTGAAAATACGTTGTAAATCACAAATTTGTACATAGATTCACATGCATGAATCACCACTCCTTCCAAGTAGTGGATAGGCTCTCTTGTCTACTGTCCAGTATATCGCTTCGGAAGAGGAAACGAAAGTATGAAGGTGGGTACTCAAACCGTTCGTCCATCAAAAATCACCAGTTGTTTCAGATGTTCCAAAACAGTGATCATATTAGGATCGACGCCAATCCCCAGTAACAATTGAAGTTTTATAGCATGCTACAAGTGCAATCATGCTACAATAAAGTTTTATGAGAGGCTATAAAACTACCTCAATTGTTACTAGGGATTAGATCCTAATCAAACTGGTCACGAGACACGAAGCGGCGTAATGGTCAAGATATTGATACATGGAATCGATACCTTTCTACAGGGTTGAGAGTAATGCTATTCTGCTAACCCTGGCATCCCCTGTTTTTTGATTGTAAAAATATCTGCCACAAAAATCTCTAACCCTATATGCGTGATTGAAAATCGAGCCCAGATGAGCCGTGTACAAGGCAATCGATCTACCAACTACGCTAAGCCCGCCCTTTTTATAATTTGGTGAACTTCCCTAGAACGAATTGTGATATATAACTGATATATTATGAATCACGAGGCAAAAAAACAAATATCCCCACAAATAAAAGCGCAAAACTGCATGACAGGTGTTGCGGAAGTAAAGTTGCAGATAATACGTGATTTTAGTTCATGGTACTGTAGTAGCGTAAAACATAAATTCATGTAACTTTATACATTAATTTGAGATCATTTTTTCCGTGTGCATTCTGTGTGTGTAGCCATGTAGTTGATTGCACATAATGGAGCTACAAACTGTAAGTAGGGAGTTGCCCACTACTCGGGTTCTGATTGCCGGGCGGACCCTTCTTTTCAGGGCGGCCTAGCTGCCTGTACAAGAATTTCGGGTTTTCGTATACCAATAAACAAAAAGGGTAAACGAACTAATAAATAGATTTTCCGACTTTAATCTCCTCTGCTGTACTGTACACATCGATGAAGCTGCTGGTGGGGGAATGACGGGCGAAACGAGAAACTGCGAAGGTCCGGACAAACCTGATCTAGGCAGAAAGTGTAGAAAGAAGTATCGGAGTGGAACAGACTGCACGAAGAAACCGAGGTGCATTCTCTAGACAAATGAGGGCCAAAAAGATTACATGACGGGAGGTTTTATATTCCCAACGCACAAAAAGATGATGGAGATACATAACCAACAGAGATGACCATATGAAACTCTATGCGACACAAAATTGCAATTGTTGCAGCTGGTGACAATGGAGACTATGTGTAGCTAAGCCATATCGAGTCCCTAACGATAACATCATGATGTTGCTCGCTTGGAACGCAAGCATCGACTGACTGAAACAGCCACGTGGCAATTAGTAATCTCGAGGTATTTTATTGATTCGCTAGGTGCTCCCTATTGACAGCTCTGCCCGGAGTAGACGAACTCATGTATGCAAGTTTTCACATTTTCCGATATCTATTCATTTTTACTGGGTTTTTTTTAATAGTGTACTATTGAAATACATAAACTTTATAGCAATTGAACATAATTTCAGTTAAACCATCCATCCATAAATTACAGAGATATTTGCGTTCAAAATAGTGATGCAAAGCCGTGATATCGTTTGATTTTAGGTTTTAGAACGACACCCAGCCCCAGATAGTGCAGTACGACATTTTTAATGTCAAAAGGTAAATGGACTCACAGATCCAACCGGTCCCTTCAATCTGCGTGAACAGGTAGTAAATTTTTACCTGAAGCAGTGGCCATGGTTGTTTCAGAGAGTACCTGTTTTTTTTACAATGGAGAATACATTTACGTACTAGCCCAGTACACGTGCTATTAGTAGATGCCAAGCTACCACACGGGGTGTACTTGGGATGTGTCGGGCTCGAATGGTGACGCAGCCATTAATACCGACTAAACTCCATTGGGCTCCGCCATTGTTCCCCCCAGGGACTACCTCTCGGTATTACGTCTGGGGGGTTGTCTGTACTTGATGTACTCATTCACTCTCGCTCACGCGTTCATACGTCCTGTATGAGGCTTACTTGGGTGCTCTCTCTGTCACACCTTGATTCATTCTCTAACATTCCATATGATGCTGACTTGTGTGCTCGCCTTTTTCATTCCTTGCTAGGCTTACTTTTGTGCTAGCCTCTAACATACCATGTGAGGCTGACTTGGAGGCTCACCCTATCACCTGGTTCAATCTCGATCGTACCACTCTATTACACCCCTGTCGCTCCCCCTGGCATCCTTCCTTTCACTCCTCTGCCACGCCACGAGGCATCGATAGCTACGTCCCAACATACTACGCTACGACCCTCCCATCTTGGCATGAAGCAGTCCACAAATACGCCTATACACTCGCTCTTCTGCCTTGCTTCGGGGTGGCTGGGTTTACCCCTTACGCGGTTGCCAGTCGCTGCGCCAAACCTGGCTCAGCATGAACAGACCATTCACTCACTTTTCTGCGCTCGGCCTTTTTCGCTCCAACTAACCAATCACTAGATGTGCCCGTCGTCTGTTGCTCGGTGCGCCAGATTCCCTGTAGCCCACAGGCAATCTGGGTGGTTGCAGTCGAGACTGCGTTCCACTTCTCCACCGATTGACACATCCGCTGAATAAGAGTATCAGGGGTTGTGTCCCAGCCATAGACGTCAAGCATTGCTCATCTTTCGACGTCGAACCGAGGACATACGAACAGTATGTGTTCGGCAGTTTCGTCTACACCTGGGCAGTCAGGGCAGGCTGGGACCTCCGCGTGCCCGAACCTGTTGAGGTACTGTCGGAAACAGCCATGGCCTGACAGGAATTGTGTCAGGTCGAAGTGAACTTCCCAATGGGGTCTTCCCACCCAGCTCGATATGCTAGGTATCAGCCGGTGGGTCCACCTACCTTTCGAGGAGTTGTCCCACTCACGCTGCCATCTGGCGACCGAGGTCACCCTGGTGCGCTCGCGGGCTCCTCTATTTCCACGTAGCTCGAAACACTCCTCATCTTCCCGAATGACCAGCCCGACTGGCATCATGCTCGCTATCACGCAGGATGCATCGTGTGATACCGTGCGGTAGGCAGATATCACTCTGAGGCACATCACGCGGTAGGTGCTCTCCAGTTTCTGTAGGTAACTGGTTACGCTCAGTGCTCTTGACCATGACGGGCCGCCGTACCTGAGGATAGATACGGCAACGCCTGCCAGTAACCTACGTCTACTGGCGCACACCTTTGAGCTGTTGGACATCATCCTCGATAGAGCCGCAACAGCAGTCGACGCTCTCTTGCATGTATAGTCGACGTGGCTGCCGAAGGTCAGCTTGTCGTCTATAATGACTCCGAGAGACTTCATACTTCGCTATGAAGTGATCGCGACTTCTCCCACATGGATGTTGTGCCGGCTTGCGGTTGTTGACAATAACTACCTCCGTCTTATGATGAGCGAGCTCCAGGCCTCTCGCGCTCATCCATTCCTCCACCGTGTTGATCGCGTGTTCTGCGGTTAGTTCTACCTCAGGGATTGACTCCCTGTAAACCTCCAAGGTTACGTCGTCGGCAAAGCCGACGATCTTGACCCCAGGAGGGAACTTCAGCCTCAGAACCCCGTCATACATGAGGTTCCATAGCTCCGGGCCTAGGATCGAGCCCTGCGGGACTCCGGCGGTAATCGGAACCCTTTTCTGACCGGCATCGGTCTCGTATAGCAGTACGCGGTTCTGGAAGCAACTTTCCAGGATCCGGTACAGACCCACCGGTAGGCTAAGCCGGTGTAACGGGAGCGCGATGGCATCCCAGCTTGCCCTGTTGAATGCGTTCTTCACGTCAAGTGTCACTAACGCACAGTATCGAATGCCTTGCCTTTTTCGTTGGATCGCTATCTCGGCAGTATTTATCACTGAGTTGAGAGCGTCCACTGTGGACTTACCCTTCCGAAAGCCAAACTGTTTGCTTGACAGACCGTCCGTACCTTCTGCGTACGGGGTCAGCCTGTTGAGGATAATCCTCTCAAGCAATTTGCCAGTCGTGTCGATCAGACAGATTGGTCTGTACGCCGATGGGTCGCCTGGCGGCTTCCCGGGCTTCGGCAACACCACCAATTTCTGCCTTTTCCATCTATCGGGGAAACGGCACTCGTCAAGCCATCTCTGCATAGCTAGCCTGAACATGTTCGGGTTCGCTATGATCGCAGGCTTGAGAGCGTTGTTTGGAACTCCATCCGGCCCTGGAGCTTTGTTCATTGCTAGGGATTTAGCCACTGCGAGTTGTTCTTCATTTGTCACTGGAGCCACCATTTCGGCCGTGCCCGCACTGTCTTGTAGTGCAGGTGGCCAGGGGCTTGTGGCTCGAGACGGGAAGAGTACTTCGATAATCGTCGCCAACCGGTCCGGAGACCGTTCTGGGGGTGAAGAGCCCCCTTTGGTCTTGGCCATCACAATCCTGTGGGCGTCACCCCATGGATTCGCGTTGGCACTCTCACACAAGTTGTCGAAACACGCTCTCTTGCAGCTTTTATGCTTAGCAAACCAATAAAGACAAAGTCCTTTCTTCTTTCGAATCCACGAAAACGAGTATCGAAAGGAGCGGCTTCCGTTTCCAAACGATAACATGACCTTCAATCTCCTTCTCCTTGGCACTCAGTGATTTTCAACACACATTTTAATTTTCGTATAATGAAATTAAAGCAATTTGTATCATAAAATAAAGCTGAACAGTATTCAATATGGGGGATATTCTTCAATCTTCCAATACCATCGCCAGCTCGAAAATCCACGAAACCGAGCAGCGACGACTAAATATTATTAGTTTTGGGACCACCTTTTATACTGCGTCCATTAGGCTGCCCAGAAAAATAATGAATTTTTGAAAACTCAATCGGCCCACCCCTAAGTCGATTCCTAGTATTTGTTCCAAAATTTTTGCAAATCGGACAAGTCTAGCTACCGGACCAACGTGCCTGAAATTTGCATGGAATTTTTCGACAATTCACATTGAGAAAACCCAATAGCTCGCATTTGCGCCGCTAGGTGGCACTGTATGTATCGTATTATCACTGTGAAAATAAGAAAGATAATTTAATTGTCTACAACTTTGTCGAAGACTGGGGGTGGGCGTAGCGTATTGGTAAATCGATTGCCTTGTCCGCAGCGCACCTGAGTTCGAGTCCCGCCCCGCACATAGGGTTAAAAAAAATTCATAAGAGATTTTTCTAACCTGAAGAGGCGAATGACCTTATGGCATATTCGTTTTGACAGTGCACTTCACCGGTGTAGTCGGTGCTACACTCATTCAAACTTGGGTGTAATCAGTCTATCTCTTTCTTTGCACTACACCGGTGTAGCACCAAGAAAAAACGAAAACGCCATTAGGGTTAAAACCTCTATAATCGAAATAAAAAAAATTGTCGAAGACTGCTAGTAAATCCGGCTTTGTTAAAAGAATTTGTAAACTTTTAACGAAGTGATGTCTGAGTCAGTTTTGTCATTGGGCCTGGCAGCGCTTGATTGTGTATCAGTACTCGATTCCCACGATCTATACATTTTTGTGAAATAATAGCTAGATTTAGCTGAGAAGTATGTTCAGAAGCATTGTAGTACATAATACGAGTTATGTTTTGATTAGAAAATGTTAGTTACACCTGTGACCACATAGAGGGCGCCAACACTAACTTTTCACAGAAGATAGATAGAATATCGAGATGTTTGGAAGTATTGCAGCCAAATGCCTGTTCTATAACTTTGTAGAAGACACCTAATTTCTATCTCTCTCCGTTGAAAAGTTAGTGTTGGTTTTCTAACCAAAACATGACTCGTATTATTTACTATGATTCTTCTGAACATGCTGTTGAGCTAACTTAACCACCACTTCACAAAAATGTTTAGTTCGTGGGGATCAAGTACTGATACACAACCAAGCGGCGCTGTAAGGACCCATGCAAAACTGACTCAGACATCACTTCGCTAAAAGTTTAATAACTTCTTTTAACAGAGCCAGGTTGACAAGCAGTGTTCGACAAAGTTGTAGACAATTAAATTATCTTTCTTGTTTTCACTTACGGTGATAATACGATGCATACAGTGCCACCTAGCGGCGCAAATGCGAGCTAGTGGGTTTTTTTCATGTAAATTGTCGAAAAGTCCCATAGAAACTTCTGACACGTTGGTCCGGTAGCTAGACACTTCCGATTTGCTTTAAATTTGGAGCAAGTACTCCTAGTGGGACTAGGAATCGACTCAGGGGTGGGCCGATAGGGGTAATTTTTTCTTGTCACTCTAGTGTCCATTGGTTAGAGCATTACAACAATTGTAGGCTAAGTAATTAACGAAATAGTGTGGCAACCTACATAATAAGACCAAAATGGATCTTTGGCCTATTTCCGCTGCCCTATAGTTAATCATAAAAACACTAACCTCCATTTACGAATTCTGTTTTAAACGTAATGTTCGATTTGCATAACTTCTTTACGAACTGTATAAAGTATATAAATACTACCGGATAATATTTATAATTTTTGTTTTTTATTCCTCGACTTTTCGGTCTAGTTACTATATACTAAAAGTTGGGTATTTTCGGAAATGGGTTGACAAGTGCATGACGGTAGTCGATGTCTGAAGCCATATTGAAATCCAAGATGGCGACTTCCAGTTGAGATAAATACTCTGAAACCTCAACAATATAGGAATTTTCAAAATGGTTGACGAGTAGATGGTGGAAATCGATGTATGAAGCTATTTTAAAATCCAAGATAGCGGATTCCGGTTTAGATAAATTCGCTATAACCTGAACAAAACGGGCATTTTCGGAATGGGACAATTTTGCTCAACCGAAAGCTGTTAATTTAGGTGTTCAAAATGTCGTCACTCATTGATTTCCGCCATCTACTCGTCAAGCATATTTCAAATATACTCTGATGGTTACGGAAACCGCCATCTCGGATTCCGAAATGGCACCAAACTATTATCTCCATCATCTACTCGTCAAGCCCGTTCCAAAAACACTCATTATTAAGGTTATCAAGAATATCTCTAAACGGGAAATCGTAATCTTAGATGTCATGATGGCGCAAAACATTCATTTTCATTCTAATACCCACATTGTTAGGGTTATCGGAAATATTGCTTAACCAACAAGACAGTAATCTCATTTTCGTTTTCGCAAGGTTCGAATGGTATGGAAAGTAGCGTCGTTCTTTTGTCATTTTCTTTCGGCAGATGAAATTTACATTTTTCAATTCTAACCCGGATTCTAAGTCGACCAGAATTCAGCCAAATTCGCAAAAAGTGTTTCGGGTCATTCCATAAGAATAATCCACCTTGAATAAAACAAATTAAGCAAATATACACTGACATTGTCCCAATTCGTCAAGCTGAATCGATTACTAGATTAAGACTCGGGTCTAGTAAAAACTTGTTCAAAGTTTTAGCTGTTCCTAACTCTTTTCGTTTATAAGAAAGGTATAATGAAAACTTACAAACAGCCTACCGTTCACTGGAGGTTTTTTGTGAATAATGTATGGAACTGAAAAAAAATCAATAAAATATTTTGAAGAAAAGAGAAAACCCGATTGATTGCACAACACCTATAGATACGCTTTGATGTTTGATCAAATACAATATATGTACGAGAAAAACGAAAATATCTATTTCTCTTCTCCTCGTATCACGGCAACAATCCTGAATTCGATTTTGATCCACTGGCACCAGTATTAAAATTTCCCCACCCCAAAAGCCCAAACACGAGGACCAAACATTCCAAGCATTCGGGTCGGGCCTGTCACTGGACGCCACATTCTGACATAGTGTGCTGAGTCAGTACTTTTAATACCCGCTCGAAAGAAGATACATCGTACGTATAGGTACTCACTTTGATCTCGGTGAATCGGCCGCCATCGAGTCCTCGTCATTGTCACCCTCCCGCAAGTGGGTGGTGTTGTGTATCAGAATCCGTACTCTTCGCTTGTTTGAGTAGCTGCTGTCCTTATCATAATTACGCGTAAGTGGTGTCGTTCCACCATCAACGCCTACATCGGGCCCGGTCGTTCGGCTGTCGGGAGCGCTGGAAAGTGACGATTGATGGATTGAATTTATCATCCCTGACTGATGGACCTCGGCCGGAAGCGGTTGGTCGGTTGGACGATATTTTTGAAATAAAAAATCAAACATTGTCTCAGTGATTACAGTTAGCTTACCGTTGCATCTGCTGCATTGGCTCGTTCTGGTCCGATTCTGCTAGTCCCCTCTCGGACACTACCATCACCCGTTGGCTGTCCTCATCGTCCCCGATGATGGATCCCTCTTCCGTGTCTCTTTTGTGTACTTTTTTTCTTCGTTTCCGAAGAATATGTTCGTACGTGTAGACCTGTTCATTCACTACAACATTCGCTCCTGCAAAGTGCTTACGAGTGCCACTTGATGCGACCGTCCCCATCCTGCTGCTTTCGGACATCTTGCTTCTTGCTGCACCTTCGTTTGACGAAACTTGTCTTTTGGCTCGCCGCTGACCCAGCATCTTGTATGACGGTTGCATGTGAAGTGTGTTGTTGTTGATTCCGAGATGTAATGCTTGTTGTCTGGAAATTGGAAACTGTTAGCCAGGAAATTGTTTCTCTTGTCATTCTGTCTTCCCACTTTCGTCATTGAGAATTCCATTTGGGAGAACAGGCTCCTTGGTAGGCGGATTATGACCATCTAATCGAGTGATTCTTTTAGCAATAGCATACACTCGGGCGGGAATGATTCTGCACGAAACCTTACCTGCTGAATGCCACCCGGTACAGTCTGGCCAGTTTTCCCTCCAGCTCGGGATAATCCTTCTTGCCGAACAGACCACCAACGACCGTCATCAGCCAGAAGCGCCGATCCGTCGGTGTAACGTTGTCGATAGTCTGATCCACACCGTCACTGCCGTCCGGAGGACAATCAAAGATGCAAAGGTCATCTCCTACCCCGTCGCCACCGTTGTTCCGGTCGATGTACACCGTGGCCACAACGGTTGCCGTTTTAATGATTGCATCTTCACTGATTGGAAACCGGTCGAAGGGATTAACTGCCGGTCCGTCGCCGGAGCCCGTCCAGAAGAAATCCCGGATGTCCTGCTCCGAGGCGTGCAGGTAATTGCCAATTATGTAACCGTCTGGAAAACAGACCATCCATCATGGGATTAGTGATTAATTGATTGAGATATTAGACAACTCATAGCTCATTGCAATAGAGCTTCTAATTCTGTACTGTTAAAATTTTTGTTAAAAATTCTTACTATATGATAGCGTTTAAATGAAACAAAACAAAGATCGATTTCTCTTGAATAGTGAAAAGTTGCTATTTCAAAAACTTTTCTCGTACAATCCGTCACGGAACGGGTCGATTGAAAATCTGTTCCACCGAGTTTACAACCATCTTTCACTTGTCAAAAAGTTGTCCAAAACTTTCCGCTGAGTTTGATACAACCGAAGATTTCCGTGGTAAATAGCTCATGCGTTTCCTCAATCACTTATTCGTGCGAATACGACGTTAGGGAAAAACTCACAACCTAGCCCCTCCTTCATCCACTACACCTGAATCCTGCTCATATACGGTACGATGCCGTGGCACGGACTCTGTCGATGTATAGCAGGAAGAGGTTGAAAACTTTCCCGGTTGCATGATTTATTTAAAATCGAATCGCTAAGGTAAACAACGATTTTTCATTGCGCGCTGGTGGCGGCGGGCGACGCTCCATTGCCGAGTAAGCAACTCCAAAACTACACACAAACTGTAGTTTGCAAGAAGTTATGAACTGCTGCAGCACACGATAGGTACCAACTATCGTTTCTCATCCGGAAACTTTTTCCCGCACATCGTATCTATTTCGCTTTTTTTTTGTTTGTGGCAACACGGAGTACCGAGTCGGGTATTGTACGCTACCGAAGTCGATGACTCATTCGAACAGGTAGCAAATAATTATAAAAATATAGAAGATCATTGTTTGAACAATATGAATTATGCTAACGATTTTATGTAGGCAGCTTTAAGTTTTATACGAATCGAAACCAATGAAACAGGATATCACTATGCTTCACCCTGAATGTATTTATTCTGATGACCTTGAAATATTGGAAAGCCCTTAATGAAGACAATTCCAAATCTAAGACAATAGAAACCTAAAAATATGTCGTTCGATATCACAAAAAGTCTATAGTACATCGAAGAATTATTTATTATGAATTTAATTTTTGATATTTATTTACAAGATACAATTTACTCTACACTGATAGAATATATTCGTAAATCGCTGCGAATTAGATTCGTACAGACAATTTTCATAAAATATACGATTTTTTCGTACATATGATGAATCATTCGTAGTTCAATTGAAACACTTTTATTTTTTATTACGAGTTTTTCGTGAAAACCACTAAACGACTTTCGTTGGCTTATTACGAAACGGCTTCATTAGGCAAACGAATTGTTCACTGCTATATACGAAAGTCTTCGTAATATTTACGAGCATCATTCGTCAAACCGTCAACGTCAAAGGAGAGGTAGAATATGGGTCAATAATTGTTGATCATCACGACGATCTCGGTCTGACTATTTAGTAACCGTATCCGTGTCCTCCGGTTTCAGGAAGATTTCCTGAATCTCTTTCGCTTCCAGTTGATCAATAATCCGGAGCAGTACGGATCCAGTTGAGCCATCGTGAACTGCTTGTTGGTTTTGTATAAAGAAGTTTGTGTTTTCTCTGCTGCAGCAATGTAAAAATAATATGCTATTAAATACGAAAACTTTTCTAAGATGAACGAAATGAATTCGTGCGACCAACAAAATCGTTCGTAATATACACAACCGTTTATTAAAATAACCTAAACATTTCGTTCCATTCCCGAAAAATAACATCGTTTTCAACAATAACATTCGTGCAACATACACTAAATATGTAAAATTTACGAAAACTTTCGTACATCAAGTGGCCATTACTTCACACCACAATTTTTCTAGTCCTCAATAGAGGTGAGCAGGTTGAAATAAAATCGATTTCGCCAGTTAAAAAAATTAAAAAAAATTCGTTGTTGTCATGGATCATTGTTGTGATCCTAAAAGAACGATTGAAACAATTATGGTAATAAATGCGAAAACTTTTCTAAGATAAACGAAATGAATTCGTGCAACCAACAAAATCGTTCGTACACTAAATAAGTAAATATTACGAAAACTTTCGTTCATCAAGCGGCCATTTCTTCATACCACAATAAATACGATTTTGCCAGATCGGTTTTTTAAATAAAAAAAATCGGTGTTGTCAAATATCGATCCCAAAAGATCGAATGAAAAAAATATGCTAATAAATACGAAAACTTTTCTAAGACGAACGAAATGAATTCGTGAGACAAACGAAATCGTTCGCAATATACACAAACGTTAATTAAAATAAACAAAACATTTCGTTTCATTCACGAAAAATAATGTCGTTATCAACGATAACATTCGTGCAGTGTACACTAAATAAGTAAAATTTACGAAAACTTTCGTTCACCAAGCGGTCATTTCTTTACATCACAATCTTTCTAGTCCTCAATAATGATGAGCAGGTTGAAATAAAATCGATGTTACCAGATCGATCCCTTTAATTAAAAGAAAAATCGGTACTGTCAAACATCGATCCTAAAAGATCGAATGCGACCAACGAAATCGTTCGTAATATTCACAATCGTTTATTAAAATAAACGAAACATTTCGTTTCATTCCCGAAAAATAACATCGTTTTCAACAATAACATTCGTGCAACGTACACTAAATATGTAAAATTTACGAAAACTTTCGTTCATCAAACGACCATTTCTTCATACCACAATAAAATGGATTTGGCCAGATCGATTTTTTTAAATTAAAAAAAAATCGGTGTTGTCAAACATCGATCCCAAAAGATCGAATGACAAAAATAATACGCTAATAAATACGAAAACTTTTCTATGATGAACGAAATGAATTCGTGAAACCAACGAAATCGGTCGTAATACACACAAACGTTTATTGAGATAAACAAAACATTTCGTTTCATTCACGAAAAATAATGTCGATATCAACAATAACATTCGTGCAGTGTATACCAAATAAGTTAAATTTACGAAAGCTTTCGTTCACCAAGCGGCCATTCTTCTTCATGAAATGAACGAAACCTACTGTTTACAATGCACAAAAATACTTCGTTGCAGAAAACGACAAATGAATTCGTGTATTTCAGGTTCAATTTCATAATATTTACGAATTTATACTATCAGTGCATTTATAACAATGGATATTCAAGATACCGAATACGACAATTCCTGACGGGGCTAGAAAATGATAGGTATTCTAGACTACACTTTTACAAGGCATAGAAGACGATAAATTGAAATGAGTAGAAAAATTTCCATAGAATGGCTGATGTGGCTGGCGATTTGTAGATGCGGAGAAACGGTTCAACTTCTATTTACTTGGTCTGGCGTTTTGTCACTATTACTAGTTCTGTGGTATCACACTAACACAGTTTTATGATATTTTCTTTTTACTATTTTCAAGAATGCTGAATCAGAGCCCCAGCTAAGAAGGATTCTTGGTGATCAATAGGGTTGTTACATTAGCCCTGCAATTGTCCTGTACATGAAGAATCGTCTGGAAAACCCTTCGATACAGAAGATCAGCTTTCGTTTAAGAATGTAATACCAAGACTACCCGAGCAGAAACACATAACATAAAAATTTCAAAACTATATCCTGCTTTGTTACTTGATATATTTAGAACAGATTTATAACACAGCTTAATACGAAAGTTTGATTCCGTTATAATATTGTTATTGCATTCTGATCGGGTTTACTTTTTTACAAAGTAAACCCGATCGGGTTTACTTTTTTTTACATACTTTCACATAATACATTCAGTAATATTGTCAGACAAGTGAATACAACTATTTATTCATCTATTTAAACATTGAAATTTCAATTTTTTTGATGAAGTTGATACTTTTTTTTGCACGGTTTTTAGCAAAAATACTTCTTTTGAAGGCAAAAGATTTAGATTATTGTTCATGTTTTTTGAAGGAATTTTGCAATAAACACGGTTTTTGCTTCTATTCCAAGTTCTTTTGAATGCAAAGTTTGCTGGAAAAGGCGCATCTTTAAGATTCTTTCTGACCCGCACTTCAACAATATGATTGTTTGTAGCGGTCATGTCATATTCAGCAATATTTTTCAAATTTTGTAGAACCGGTCTGATTTGTTTGCGCCAAGAGTTAGACAACCTACCGTTGATCGACTCTTGCGCAACACCCTAGCAAATACTCCTCTCCGCGAGGGGAAGAAATTAAATTGCCTGTTGAGATTCTCCTGAAGACGAAAACCATGACGATCCTTCGCTTGGAATGCATGATGGAAAGGGACAGATAGAGCCAAAGGTTAGCTGACAGAATAAAACAGCTAGTAGGGTCGTTGATTTCCGAACTTGTCCGAAGAAATTTGCGGGAAAATACGCGCTTCCTGTAAGTACGTACGAAATTACCTTCCCTAATCTGAGGATTAACGCTGCTAGTCCATTTTCGTCCCAGTCCGCCAAACATAGTGAAAGTGCGCGTAGTTTTGTCCGGTTTAGTTTCCAATTGTCTGTAAGTTCGTAACAAACGCTAGCGTGTGGTAAAGTGCGTGCGAATTCAGGAGAAAGCCAGACGGCACCTCTTTATTTGACACAGCTACGACGAACGAGAGGAAGAAGAGAGGAACAAAACCACACGCGCGCAGGTCCAAGCGCATCGGACGAAATTTGAACCCGGCACCGTTACGCCGCCGGAAGGAAGGACGACCCGTCTAAAAGCCGTTCCTTCTATCGTCGGGAAACCCAACGCAACTTTTCCGGCCGATTAAAGCATCAACCAGCATCCAACAACCGCTGGTCAGAAACCGGCGCGGCGATCGATGTGATCGCCCATCATCGCCCGTCATCGCAGCAGAACGATCGACAGCAGCAGAAACCAACAGCAGCAGAACTGGTGAGTCGTATCGTTCTTGCTAATTAAGTGTGAAGGGTGGCATCCAAGGAGGACGCCACAGTGATTTAATCCGTCAGAGCGAAAAGCGCTCGAGAAGTCGTCCACGGACGGCTAGAATTAGGGACGCGTCCATGATTTGAGGTTGTGTGTCGGCCATTACGTTTTAGTCCGTCATTCACGAACGCCACACACAACCCATTTAATTAGTCACCCGGGTGCAAAGCAATAGCTGATTGATACGCTGGAGCCGTGAGGTGACGTCACCGAACTTTGGGAGGATTTTGGAAATGAGAAGAAAAGCACAAGCAGGTCAATGAGCACAGTAGGGAGAGAGTACACGCACACCATCAGAAGATAGGCCTAGAAAGTTAAAAGCTAAAAAATACAAACATGAAATAGAACATAAATCTGCCGTTTTGTACCGTAAATAAATGTTGTTTAGTGTAAATGTAGCGAATGTTTTGTAGATTCATGTAGTACTCCCTTATGGTTTTAGTCTCGTTCTAGTATGGTTACGTCACTTCGTTCGGTGTAGTTTTCGTTTCGTTTCACTGTCTTCCGCTTGGCGGAATTTGATGAGTGGTGAAAGCTTCGCTTTCAGTATGTTTGGGCCACCTGGCGGTGAGTGGCTACAGTTCCAGTGATGATAAGTTAGGTATGGGGAGTTTCTTACCGCGAATTATTTGAGGGTGATGAGGTTTTTGATGATTGCTGCTGCTGATAATAGGGTCGTCTACCCGACTTTTGGAGGCTAATTTTTGATAAGCCTGTCTGGTTCGATCCTGATTAATTTCTTTTAGGTGAATCTTCTTCAGGGACTCGCCCTAAGAAGAGTCTCATCCGGGCAAACAAATCTTGGCGTGCAGTCTTCCTACGGGAAGTGGCGCATAAGCTGCACGCTTGCTAGGGATCGACCAGGGCTGGCTACAAATTGGCGCCCAACTGCAGGATTTTTTCGGAATTCTTGAAGTATATTTGGAGAATATTGTTGAAGTTATGATTGTTTTCGTCATTTATTTTCGTTCTTATGTACATACTTAGTCTAGGTTCATTTTTGTAATTTATGTAGTATTTAGGTTAATGTAACATATTTTGGATACCGTTTATTTTGGAGAAATATCATCAGGCATATTTTTTGGAGAAATTTATTGAGGATACAGAAATATTTTGGGGATTCTAAGGAATATTCTTGTGATGTTATCGTTGTGCGGGAACATTTATTAGAGATAAGGGTTTATATTTACCAATTTTTGTACATTTTCTATACTATTTATTAAATTTTACATATTCAAAAAACCGAAATGGCTTCTAAGTTTCCGAGAGCCGACCACTTAACCAATGAGGAAGTGGATTACGAGCTCATAATCCGTGGTAAGGTTGAGGAAACAAAAAATGATTCGGAAGCCAAATACCGACTGTTACGAAACCTATTTTACGAAGATGTGAGGGAAAATCGGGATTATCCGTCGCGGTTTACTATCGAACAAGAGTTCGATCGCGTGTCAAGTATAATCGATGTTTTGAGAGGGAAGTTGGAGAAAGGACCAGATGAAAGGTGCATTTCCCGATTAAAACATTACGCGCTTAGGGTCGCCCGAAGCATAGCTGAGGATCCTGGATCCGAAACCATGCGTAAAGAACTGATAAGGGAAATTCGAAGTGTGTTGAACAGATTTAGTGGGAAGAAGGGTTCCGAAGATTCTCACTCAGGAGAAGTTGTCGACAATCAGCAAAAGTCATTGGAGTCAGGGAATGATGATAGGAAAGACGAGGAGCACCGAGACGACGGACAAGAACGCGAAGACAGGTCGTCTGATGAGCATTCGAAGCGATCCCTTGGAGCTATTCCCAAAACGGCAAGTGAGGAACAACTACGGAGGGAAAACAAACTTAACGACGAGAACAGAATGCTGAGAATGCAAGTGGCTGAGTTGAGGCGAGAATTGGCAGAATTTAGACTGGCAACCCAGATACCGGATCCGACGAGGTTCGTCAACCCTTCCAATCGAGGGCTTCAAGTTCCTGAACTGATGAGTAGGGCGGAGTTCGACAGAGAAGCGCAACCGACACCGTACATCCGAGTCAACCATCCAGAAACCGAACGCAGGCAGAGAGAAGAGGTACCACAACGACGATATAGCGGAATTCCACAGACGAGACAGGATGAGTTCGATAGAGGACGAGTGATTCGAAGAGAATCAGTCGAACGACGGATGGAGACAGTAAGCGACCGTTCGTACTACGATGCACGAGACGGTCAGGAGCAAGCGCGACAGTTGAGCAGAATGTATGGTATGGAGACGAGAATAGCTGAACGGGAGGATCCAGCTGATAGACGGTGGAGCGACAGACGGAGTTTTTCTCAGTGGGATAGTCGAGGTAATCCCACCGGTGGCCTGCATCGAAGGCAGAGTGCAGTACCCCTGCAGAGTAGCGAGGACGAAGATGGGTATGACGCTGAGGAGTTTCGCCCAAGACGTCGTGTGAATCGACGAATCGCGGATCGCGAGATTCAGGATGCAGACCGGCGTATGGAGAAATGGCATCTAACTTTTAGTGGCGACCCCCGCCATCGATCGTTGGAAGATTTTCTCCATAAGATTCGTAGGCTAGCGCGAATGGATCGGATCGCAGACGACATCCTGTTGCAGCGAGTGCATACCATATTGCGAGGAGATGCCTACGATTGGTACTTGTGCTACGCTGACGAGTTCCTAGATTGGCAGGACTTCGAGGAGAAAATCCGCTACATGTACGGCAACCCGAACAAGGACCAGGGAAATCGTCAGAAAATTTACGAGCGGAAACAATTTAGGAACGAGCCGTTCTTGACGTTTAAGACGGAGATAGAGAGGTTGAACAAGCTTCTATCATCACCACTTGATCAGGAAAGAGTGTTTGAAGTCATTTGGGACAACATGCGTCCACACTACCGTTCCAAACTGGCGTGCAGAACTGTACGAGATTTGCGCAAGCTCGAATACTATGCGTACCGTATCGATGCGAACGATCCGGCACT
The DNA here is from genome assembly GCF_030247195.1 of Topomyia yanbarensis. Taxonomy (NCBI): domain Eukaryota; kingdom Metazoa; phylum Arthropoda; class Insecta; order Diptera; family Culicidae; genus Topomyia; species Topomyia yanbarensis. Next base: position 79,723 of record NW_026683902.1, on the reverse strand, counting down.
CAGACAGTGTCGAGAAGGACCGACACGTAACACGACTGGTCTACACAACATCGAGGCTGAAGAGTCGACGGGATCCTATTCCGAAGCAGAAGAGGTGAACGCGTTAGGAAAGAGGTTCGATGGTGATCGGCCGGCAAAGGAGCAGTCCAAATCGGTAACGCGTGCTCAACAACCCAGTGCCACGCCGGCAATCGAACAGACAAATGGTCCCCTTTGCTGGAATTGCCGCCGAACGGGACATATTTGGCGAAACTGCAGACACGAAAAGCAGTTGTTCTGCTACATCTGCGGAACACCCGGTAAGACGACGGTGACCTGCGAGAACCACCCACGGATTGACCGGGACAGGATAGGTAATCCATCGGGAAACTAGGTCAGGAATGCGCAGTAGGGAACAACAGCATTCCGCCGACGAACGATGTTCCCAGTTCTAGTCCGTTTGAGGACCCGTTTCTGAAGGTGTGTGAAGTAAGGGTCCACACCGAGAGCAGCCCTCACGTAACCGTGAAGATTTTTGACACCGATTACGACGCTCTACTCGACTCTGGAGCAAGCGTCAGTGTCACGAGCATGACCGATATTGCCAAAAGATATGGACTGACGATGCAGCGTAGCCCGCTGAAGATTGTCACGGCCGATAAAACCGTACATGAATGTCTTGGATTCGTACAGCTACCGATGGTATTCAAGGGAATGACCAGAGTGATTCCGACGCTAGTGGTACCGCAGATTTGTAGAGAGCTGATCTTAGGATACAACTTCTGGAACGAGTGGCCACTGTTGAGACAACTCCAGCAGGAAATGGAAAGGTGGATACGATCCAATTCACCTTGCTGCCGATCGAGACGCTACCCGCGTTGAAGAATGTTGACCCTGATGCGACGTTGGATATTCCGGCTCTAGAGCTACCGGAACCTTCAAAAACGACTCCGGAGACGGTAGAAACGGAACACGATCTGACACCCGTCGAACGAAAGGAGCTGATTGAAGCAATCAAGAAATTTCCATGCACAACAGCAAATAAGTTGGGTAGGACCTCGTTGTTGCAACACGAGATTCGGTTGACCGAAGAAGCAAAACCGAGAAGACAGCCATGGTATCGGTGTTCACCAGCAGTACAAGCGGAGATGGAAGCTGAGATTGAGCGATACAAGCAGATGTATGCTATCGAAGAGTGTTCGAGCGAGTGGGCCAGCGCTTTGGTACCAGTTCGGAAAGCGAATGGTAAACTACGAGTCTGTCTGGACTCTCGCAAGATAAACGCCTGGACTAAGAAAGACTCGTACCCGATGAGGAACATGGGAGAGATCTTTCATCGTTTAGGGAAGGCGAAGTATTATTCGGTAGTGGATTTGAAGGATGCCTATTTCCAGATTCCTCTAAAGGAAGAATCAAGGGACTATACGGCATTCCGCACACCGCAAGGCTTGTTTCGGTTCAAAGTTTGTCCGTTTGGTTTAACAAACGCACCGTTCACGATGTGCCGGCTTATGGACCGGGTAATCGGATTCGATCTCGAACCAAACGTTTTCGTCTACCTGGACGATATCGTGATAGCGACGAATTCGTTCAGTGAGCACGTGAGACTACTGAAAATAGTAGCAGAACGTTTGGCAAAGGCAAATCTGACGATATCGCTTGATAAGAGTCGATTTTGCAGGAAGCAGGTGACATATCTCGGGTACCTGCTAACGGAGAGAGGAGTATCCATTGACAATGCACGGATTTCGCCAATCCTCGACTATGCTCGTCCGAAGAACGTGAAGGATATTCGGCGACTTCTCGGTTTGGCAGGGTTTTACCAGCACTTCATACGTGACTACAGTCTCATCGTAGCTCCGATATCCGACCTGCTAAAAAAATCGAAAGCTAAGTTTGTGTGGACGGAAGCAGCAGAGATAGCGTTTGGAGAGCTAAAAGCAGCTTTGGTGTCGGCACCGATTCTGGGGAATCCAGACTTCAAAAAACCGTTCACGATCGAATCTGATGCGTCGGATAACGCAGTTGGTGCAGCACTGATACAGAACGTTGATGATCAGCCGAGAGTGATCGCATACTTCAGCAAGAAGCTGAGTAGCACGCAACGGAAGTACGCCAGCGTAGAGAAAGAATGCTTGGGTGTGTTGCTAGCAATTGAGCATTTCCGTCACTATGTGGAGGGTTCTCGTTTCAAGGTGGTAACCGACGCGCGTAGTTTGCTGTGGTTGTTCACGATCGGGGTGGAATCGGGCAATTCGAAGTTGCTAAGGTGGGCTTTGAAGATTCAGTCCTACGATATCGAACTGGAATACCGAAAGGGAAAGAATAATATACTGGCAGATTGCTTGTCGAGGTCGGTGGAGACAATATTTGCCCTAACCACCGATGTCGAGCATCAGGAATTAGCGGCGAAGATCCAGAAGGACCCAGCGAGTTTCCCGGATTTCAGGGTGATAGATGGACTGATCTTGAAGTACGTCAAAGGGGACAAAAAAGTGGAAGATGCACGATTCCAGTGGAAGAGATACCCGTCGAAGGTAAAGCGGAAGGAAATCGTCCAGGAAATTCACGATCGAGCTCATCTCGGTCCGGAGAAGACACTAGCAGCGGTGAAGGAGCGCTATTTCTGGCCACGAATGAGCAGCGAAGTGAAAAGGCAATGTCAGGCGTGCCTTGCATGCCAAACTAGTAAAGCGACAAACCAGAATACGACCGCGCCGATGGCAGAGCAGAAGAAGTTGGCTCAGTATCCCTGGCAGTTCTTGGCCATGGACTATGTCGGTCCACTTCCAGCTTCTGGCAGAGGCCGAAGTACTTGTCTCCTCGTCGTAACTGATCTCTTCAGCAAGTTTGTGCTGGTGCAGCCTTTTAGGCAAGCGACCGCGGAAACGTTGGTACAATTTGTGGAAAACATCATCTTCCTGCTGTTCGGTGTTCCGGAAGTGATCCTGTCGGACAATGGGACACAGTTTACTTCAGCGATGTTCCAAAGTCTGCTAGCGAAGTATAACGTGACGCACTGGAGAACTCCGAACTACCATCCTCAGGTAAACGATACGGAACGAGTCAACCGTGTAATCACGACAGCAATACGAGCCTCAATCCGGAAAGACCACAAAGAATGGGCCAATAATTTACAGCAGATAGCCAATGCCGTGCGCAACTCAGTCCACGACGCAACTCGCTACACTCCGTACTTCGTTATGTTCGGCCGGAATATGGTTTCCGACGGTAGGGAATATCGCTATCTGAGGGATTCGCAAACGACCAACGATGGTCAGCTGAAGAACGAGGAAAGGGAGAAAATGCTCGAAGAGGTTCGGGAGAACTTGAAAGCGGCGTACAGCAAACACTCGTCCTACTATAATCTTCGCTCCAATGCCAATTGTCCAACTTACTCTGTGGGTGAGAAGGTGCTGAAGAAAAACATGGAACAATCGGACAAAGGCAAGGGATTTTCTGCAAAGCTGGCCCCCAAGTATGTGCCAGCCGTAGTGAAAAGGGTAGTAGGAACCCACTGTTATGACCTTGAGGACTTGAAGGGGAAGAGACTGGGAATTTTCAACTGCAAGTTTCTCAAGAAACTTACCCTTTCAAGTTCAGCTTTAACATCGATCACTGGTTGATCGAATAAAAGTCAAGCTATGTACCTCTCAGTATTTACTGATTGAGACAACGCACCATGATGCTTTTGCTCTGGTTGTAGAAAATACTGTACCGCAGTTCGTAAAGTTAGCATTGTCCTTCAGACAGTGCACCCCCACAACAACTTTCATTTACTGGGGGCATCCTTGTTGCTAAGATCTTCGTTCTAGCTCAAGAAGAACTTTGCGAACGTGTTGGATTATGGTCATTTTAGATCTCCTTGAGTTGCAGCACTCTTGAGTATAAAACATTTGTTACTGAACGAACAAGTTCCCCTCGACCTGAAGACAGAGCGAGTCCTTGATTTCATCAGGACGATGACCTATAAAACCAAGAACTCGGAGCCACCAGTGCGTTGATGAGGAGTACCGCGAAAATTCCGCGAGAAGCAACAAAGCGTGAGTTTAAGACGGGGGAATCTTAAACGTTGATCGTAAAATAAGACTCAGAAGTCCTACGGACGATGTTGAGCAAACCCGAGTTAATCGAGCTGTCAGTAACAAATTGCTTTAGCTGAATAGCGTTGCAATTTAAAGAAATCGGCAGTGTTCCTGGAAATTTAACCATGTTTGGAAAAAACACAGGTTGTATTGCATCGGGATACACATACCTTGTTAACTACCTATACGAGACATGTGCAAGGATGAAGAAAGGGGATTGTGCCTTTGCACGATCACCCAATGTATAAAATTTTGTAAATACTATTTTTCGGATATAAGTAATGTTAGTTTGTAGTTCACAATGTTTCCTTATATCTATGTTAGTACTTAAAATTATCGTATATTTGCTCATATTCATGTTATGTGTTAATTGTTATTTATTTTCTTTGTTATTTATTTAAGTGTTTATTTATTTATCACAATATTTAGCAAAAATTTTGGGATTTAGTGGGTTAATGTTTAATGTGGGAGTTTATGTTAAATGTGGGTTCATGTTGGGGTTGGGGTCCTTCGGGGTTGATTGACATCTTGGGTTCCGCCGTCCGATTGTTCCTAAAATGAAAAGGAAAACATTAAAATTTGTTCACACACTTACCTTTAACTGGAAGTCAACTTCCCTTCTCGGCATCCGTTAGAGCTTTCTTCAAATAGGCCGTTTGAGGCAATTCCCGTTTGCTGGCAGCAGTCCGTCCGGCGTGTGCTCGCCAAAAGTAGTTCCGGCCTGGTGCCGTGGTCCGTATCCGCTCCTAGTTTAGCTGCATGCAACATCCTTCAATTCTAAAATCTATCAAACTTTTGTCAGCCGGTCTGGCAAACATTAAAGAAAATCATGTAAACTCACCCATCGTCCGCTTCAAGAGTCCAAATCCGTCCGTCCAGAACCGTCCAGTGCCGCGCGGAAACATCCCAGCCTCCATCTCCATCTAAGTAGAATTGTTTTGGTTTTTGGTGGGTCCGTTTTAGCCTGGAAAAACAGTAAAAACAACAAAAATTAGTTCACTCACCTTCCATTACGTAATCCGTCTTTCGGAAACGTTTTATCTGCACGTTTTTTGAGCCATTTCGGTATAATATTTGGTAATTTACCTGGAAAATGTACAATTACCGCACAACACAACATTTCACTTGTGATATTTTTTGGTTTGACGTTTCTCTTCGTTGCGGGTTGGTAGTTCAGTGTATGCGTGAGTTGATGGGAGCTTTAATAGGGTTGGGTACTTTTTCATTTTCGTGTCATTTCCGTTTTGTCGAAAGTTTTTTTCGACATAGGAAATGTAACGTAAGATGGATTTATGGGATATGTGGTCATTTAGGGTATGTGTTCGTATTGTCGGAATACATTCGGCGTTAATACATAACCAAAATGATTGTTTAGGGAGATATTTTCGGGGGATATTTTCGGGGGATTTTCGGGGGATATTTTCGGGGGATTTTCGGGGGATATTTCGGGGGATATTTTCAGGAGAATTATGTGCAGATTTCTCACTAGCTGAATTATTTCGGCGTTCGAGTCACTGCAAAGGAAATTATGAAGTTCAGTTCTGCGTTTTGTCTAGTAGAAAGTGTTTATTCAGGGAAGAGCTCTGAGGTGCTTTCAAAAGACAAAACTGTGCGGTAAATTGAGTGAAGGGATACATTTCCAACGTAAGGATTGGAGTAGTTCTGTAACTCAATAAGCCTGTTTCTTGTATTATTCATGAAGTTATATTGGGAATTATGTTGCATTGAGAGTCGTAAGAAACTCAATGTATGTTGTAGTGTTGGGGTTTCGGCTTGATCTAAAATTTCAACATTTTGGTATCAATGCCAGTATTTGGGGATTTGTTGCAGTCTTTGAATGTTATATATCTGAACTACCGGAGCGCAGCAGGGGAAATGTCAAATCCATCAGTATTTCTGTATTCAAGGCGAACCTAGGATTAGTTGTACATAACATTTTGTAAATAGTAGTTGTAGTTTTTCTATTGTTAGTCTAAGTTATTTTCGTAAAATTGTCCCTTACGAAAATTTGGTATTAATCCTAATACCAAATTTTCGTAAAACAAGCCTGGTGTTATGTAGCGGTCATGTCATATTCAGCAATATTTTTCAAATTTTGTAGAACCGGTCTGATTTGTTTGCGCCAAGAGTTAGACAACCTACCGTTGATCGACTCTTGCGCAACACCCTAGCAAATACTCCTCTCCGCGAGGGGAAGAAATTAAATTGCCTGTTGAGATTCTCCTGAAGACGAAAACCATGACGATCCTTCGCTTGGAATGCATGATGGAAAGGGACAGATAGAGCCAAAGGTTAGCTGACAGAATAAAACAGCTAGTAGGGTCGTTGATTTCCGAACTTGTCCGAAGAAATTTGCGGGAAAATACGCGCTTCCTGTAAGTACGTACGAAATTACCTTCCCTAATCTGAGGATTAACGCTGCTAGTCCATTTTCGTCCCAGTCCGCCAAACATAGTGAAAGTGCGCGTAGTTTTGTCCGGTTTAGTTTCCAATTGTCTGTAAGTTCGTAACAAACGCTAGCGTGTGGTAAAGTGCGTGCGAATTCAGGAGAAAGCCAGACGGCACCTCTTTATTTGACACAGCTACGACGAACGAGAGGAAGAAGAGAGGAACAAAACCACACGCGCGCAGGTCCAAGCGCATCGGACGAAATTTGAACCCGGCACCGTTACGCCGCCGGAAGGAAGGACGACCCGTCTAAAAGCCGTTCCTTCTATCGTCGGGAAACCCAACGCAACTTTTCCGGCCGATTAAAGCATCAACCAGCATCCAACAACCGCTGGTCAGAAACCGGCGCGGCGATCGATGTGATCGCCCATCATCGCCCGTCATCGCAGCAGAACGATCGACAGCAGCAGAAACCAACAGCAGCAGAACTGGTGAGTCGTATCGTTCTTGCTAATTAAGTGTGAAGGGTGGCATCCAAGGAGGACGCCACAGTGATTTAATCCGTCAGAGCGAAAAGCGCTTGAGAAGTCGTCCACGGACGGCTAGAATTAGGGACGCGTCCATGATTTGAGGTTGTGTGTCGGCCATTACGTTTTAGTCCGTCATTCACGAACGCCACACACAACCCATTTAATTAGTCACCCGGGTGCAAAGCAATAGCTGATTGATACGCTGGAGCCGTGAGGTGACGTCACCGAACTTTGGGAGGATTTTGGAAATGAGAAGAAAAGCACAAGCAGGTCAATGAGCACAGTAGGGAGAGAGTACACGCACACCATCAGAAGATAGGCCTAGAAAGTTAAAAGCTAAAAAATACAAACATGAAATAGAACATAAATCTGCCGTTTTGTACCGTAAATAAATGTTGTTTAGTGTAAATGTAGCGAATGTTTTGTAGATTCATGTAGTACTCCCTTATGGTTTTAGTCTCGTTCTAGTATGGTTACGTCACTTCGTTCGGTGTAGTTTTCGTTTCGTTTCACTGTCTTCCGCTTGGCGGAATTTGATGAGTGGTGAAAGCTTCGCTTTCAGTATGTTTGGGCCACCTGGCGGTGAGTGGCTACAGTTCCAGTGATGATAAGTTAGGTATGGGGAGTTTCTTACCGCGAATTATTTGAGGGTGATGAGGTTTTTGATGATTGCTGCTGCTGATAATAGGGTCGTCTACCCGACTTTTGGAGGCTAATTTTTGATAAGCCTGTCTGGTTCGATCCTGATTAATTTCTTTTAGGTGAATCTTCTTCAGGGACTCGCCCTAAGAAGAGTCTCATCCGGGCAAACAAATCTTGGCGTGCAGTCTTCCTACGGGAAGTGGCGCATAAGCTGCACGCTTGCTAGGGATCGACCAGGGCTGGCTACATGTTTTTGGAACAATATTAACGAGTATTTTTGGAACGGGATCGATGGGTAGACGTCAGACATCGATGTTTAAGGCCATTTTGAAAATCCAAGATGGCGACTTCCATTTCAGGGGAATTCTCTAAAACCCAATCAACATGGGTATTTTTAGAACGGGCTTGACGAGTAGACATGTGATATCGATCTCTGAGGTCATTTTTAAACCCAATTTCATGGCGACTTCCGGTACTGTAGAATTCTCTAAAACCGGAACGGGAACGGGATTGAAGAGCAGGCGCTAAATATCGATGCCTGAGACTATTTTGAAATCCAAGATGGCTACTTCAATTTAGTAAAATTTTCAATTCACAATTCACAACGATGTGAGAATTTTTTAGTATATACCGGATACCCGTCAATTCCGGAAGTCATGTTTTGATCCATGGTGACTTCTAGTTTAGTGGACATCTCAATAATCTTAATAATGCTGTGAAGAATTCATTTTTCCCCCGATTCACACAAGATTCTGTCAGCTTTTTGACTCGATTTTATCAACCTCTCATGAAAATCCGTTCGAGGAGCTGTAATAGATAAACTAACTCAAATTCGAGTAAAACCATTCATGAGTACATTTTTCTTATCTTGAATGTGCAAAATATACAAAAATAAATGTATCTTTTTGTTTTACAGCGGATATTGATACTAAATAATCAGAATCATTTTGGATGATAAAATGCCGTCTGATTTCTTGTAACTCCATATTCGTCCATCAAGTTCCAAAACAATCCACGTTGCCTGAGTTATGCAGAATATCGCTACACCGATAGTCCCCAATTTGCATTTCAAAATGGTCTCGGACATTGAAAATAGGCATACTGATTGGGTTCTAGATAATTCCGTTAGACCGGAAGTCCAAATGGCCTTAGGCATCGATATTTGGCGTCTACTCGTGAAGCCTGTTGCAAAATTCTCATATTGATCGGATTTTAGAGAATGTTACTGAACCGGAAGTCGCCATCTTGGTTTTCAAAATGGTCTCAGACAACGATAAAGGGCGAACACGAAATTATTGCGACACATTCAACAGGGCATAACTTTTTTACCATTGGGTAAAAATTAAACCAAATTTTCCACACTTTCTCATTGATGTGTATTATTTACATGCTGTCAAACTCGAAGTCGTGTTTTTCGATTCAACGAAAATGGCGGTGAACCAACACTTCCGGTAAAAATTTCAACGTGTCGACATGTTGGTTTTCACCGAGTGCTAGATAATTCGCTTTTTTCACCTTGATTGGGCGAATTACTCGTGCTGTGGTGGACCAATTTTGTGACGCTGCTAGTTTATCGTCGGTTAGTCACAAAAAGTAAAGTCCATTGGACTATAAACGAAAATTAACTGGCAATATAGCTTTATACGCTGTGCCATTTTGGGCTTTCTTTCACAAACAAGCCAAACAGAAGCGAAGAAGAAGAAGAAGAAGAGGTGAACCAACGCCAGTCGAGAGAACAAATTCTTTCCAAACACCTGGAATTTCCTGACCTGTCGCACCGGCAGTTGGGAAAAATGTTGAACATTCACCATTCAACCGTCTCCAGAGTGTTGAAGCGGTTCCAGGAGCGGTTGACGTTAGACCACGGAAAAGGAGCTGGAAGAAAACCGGGACCGGAGAACAAAAAGACGGAGGGAAAGGTGAAGCGGATGATTAAAGCAAATCCCAACGTCATACGCCGGGATTTGGTTAAAAAGATCGGCATGTCGCAGAGCTACGTCCAGAATGCAAAACAGAGAGCTGGACTACACACATACAAGGTACAGAACTTCCCAAACCGCAATAAGCGGCAACAATCGACGGCTAAAACTCGGGCACGGAAACTCTACGAGAAGATGCTGACAAAAAATGGCTACTGTGTGATGGACGACGAAACGTATATAAAAGCCGATTTTAAGCAAATTCCGAGGTTGGAGTTTTTCACCGGCAATATCAAGTTCTATGTGGACGACAAATTTAAGAAGAAGAAAATGTCGAAGTTCGCCTCCAAATATCTCATTTGGCAGGTCATCTGCTCTTCCGGACTGAGGAGTGAGCCTTTCGTGACAAAGGGCACAGTAAATGGCGAGATCTACAAATCTGAGTGCCTCGAGAAGCGCCTTTTGCCGTTCTTGCAGCAGCACGACGAAGCTCCGCTATTTTAGCCAGATTTGGCATCATGCCACTGTTCTAAAAGTGCCCTGGATTGGTATGAGGCCAATTCTGTCCATTTTGTTCCAAAGGACATGAATCCGCCAAACTGTCCGGAGCTGCGCCCGGTGGAGCAGTATTGGGCAATGATGAAGCGGGAACTTCGGAAGAGCAAGAAGACAGTCAAAGACGAGAAGGACATGTTAAGAAAATGGAAAAAACTGAGAAACTGGTACCGGATGACACTGTAAAGACTTTGATGGAGGGCATCAAGCGAAAATGCGTTCAATTTTACACTCAAGGCTCCATCGATTAACTTTTCTTTTGATTTTTGAAGTAAATATATGTATAAAACTACCCTAAAATTTTGGTTTGATTTTAAACATTATAAGAAAATTGGCATGACATTAGCGGTGTCGCAATAATTTCGTCTTCGCCCTTTACTTGTAGTCTTGCAACATGATACATTCTATTAGCGTGGCGGGAAATAACGGTAACATTCATTTCCAAAGGTAGCCGCGTCACTTATGAGGCGGCAAAGAGCTTCAAACCGTTAAGTCTGACCTTCTTCACTCTCAAATCAGTGGAACATTTAATCGACCACTACATTCGGGATGTTAGCTTAGGCGAGCACCCGCTGCATGCAATGTAACATGCACATTAGCGGGGGAAGTGTACTACCACCCTGTTACACAATGTTGTCTACAACATTGTAAAAGCTTTTTCGCAAAAGCAATCAAATTTAGAAGTTTTTCTTGATTTTGATAACGTGTCTTTCGAATCCATTTTGGAAGCAGCACGAGGTCATAGAGTACCTTCATATATCACGAACTGGACGCAATGCTTAGCAACCGACATCTGTGGTTATCGTTAAGACAAGTAGAGTTAAGGAAACTGTCTGCGAATGTCCTCAAGGCGGTGTGCTGTCATCAATTCTTGGGAACATTGTCGCCGATGGTTTGTTGAGGAAACAATGAACCTATGGCTTCACCGATTGATCGATAGTTAATGATCACTCGTATTTGCATTAACAAACTTTTTGATTTGTTACAACAAGCCTTATGTGATGTTGAGCAATGGTGTCTTCATATTGGACTATTATTTAATCCAAATAAACCACGCAACGAAGGATTACAACCGGAACTTGTCCGTTGCTGTTCTTTGACTCTGAAATTATTGTTGCAGATCAAGTTAAGTAGGTTGGGGTAATTCTTGACTCAAATCTTAATTGGACAGCTCACATCGATTTCATGATGAAGAATGCTTGCATGGCCTTCGGCAAATCTTAGGGACTCGAACCCAAGTACATTTCGGCAAATCTTAGGGACTTTCGGCAAATCTTAGGGACTCGAACATACCAGTGCCTTGTGTAGTGGCAGCAGGGAAAAGTCATGACAATTCAATCAATGTTTAACCATCTTCAGAAGTAGATGTTCCCTTCCAAGAATTTATTTCCCGAGATTCCCGATGCGTGTCTTCTCACTTTTTCAACTGGTTCGCAGATAAATGAGCGATACATATTTGAACTCGATAATATGCAGACATGTTTTGTGATTTTTTATATATTTATTTTTTTGTCTTCGGCATATACCATACAGATTACTCTTAAAACTATTGTTAAGGGGAGTAAGGGTTTCTGCGTGAAAAAAAAACACTTTTTTCGCGAATTTTACTTATTGAAAACTTATCTTAACGCAGGGGTCAGGAATTTTGAACATAGAATATGTATGCAAAGTTTGAAAGAAATCGGTTAAGTAGTTTTTAAATGGCATGTAATATTGCAAATCATGTATTTCTAGAGACGTTCTACAAAAAGCTTCACCACCGAGTCGTTTGTCGATATTTTTGCATAGAAAAATTTCAGCATGATATGGAAATGATACACTAACATTTCAAAAAGTTTTGATCCAATTCGCTTCACGCAAAGTTCTAAAAAAATCGTAAAAAAGAGTTTTTTATGCAGAAACGCTTACCCCCCTTAACAATAGTTTTAAGAGTAATCTGTATGCTATATACCGAAGACGAAAAAATAAATAAATAAGAAATCACAAAAAACGTCTGTATATTATCGAGTTCAAAGATGTATCGCTCATTGATCTGCGAACCAGTTGCGCAGATGATCGCACGGTAGTTGCAGCGATCCAACTTGTCACCCTTTTTGTAGATTGGGAAAACGACACCCTCCATCCACTCCTCCGGAAGAGTCTCCTCCTTACAAATTTTGGCGATTACCTAGTGCAGCGCTCTAGCCAGTGTTTCACCACCGTATTTTAATAACTAGCTGGGTAGTTGATCTACACCAGCTACTTTGTTGTTTCTTCCTTGACTTCTTGGAGATTAGAGGCCGGCAGTCTATCGTCTTCTGCGCGTGCTTCAAGATCCGTTGTCATACCGCCATCGTCCTCTGCTGCTTCATCGTTGAGGTGTTCGTCATAGTACTGCTTCCACCTCTCAATAACCTCACACTCGTTCGTAAGACACGGAAGTTCTCGTAGAACTTCCGTGTGTCATTTACGCGGAACAGGTGTTCCATCGCTTCGCGATCTGGTTCCTCCTGTTGGCCTTATTTCTCCGGAAGACCGAGGTTTGCCTGTTCCATGCTTGTTTGTATCGCTCCACATTCTGTCTAGTTCCGTTCTACAGCATCCTCGCCTGTGCTGCATTCCTCTTCTTTATTAATTGCTTACATTCGTCTTCGAACCAGTCGTTTCCTCGATTCGGAATCGCTGTACCTAGTGCCGCTATAGCAGTACTTCCTATAACGGAACGGATCTCCCTCAAGTCATCTTGAAGAGTTCTTATCGAAATAATATTTGGCTTATTTAAATGTATTATTACTACTTTGAATGACGAATTTTGCGCCAACTTGAACAAATATTGGCAGCATACTCTCAGATTTTAATGAAACTTTCTGTACATGAGAACTTTGTCACAAAAAGCAACTTTGCAAACTTTGTTTTTCCAATAATGATCCAGACTGTCTTTTGAAAAGGGCCAAACTTTTTTTACCAGTTTTTTCAAATGGCTATAGTAAATGACAAATTCTACAAAAAATGTAGTAGGAGTGATTTTCACAAAATTAGTCAAATTTTTGAATAAAAATATTGAAAAAATTCTTCGTTGACTCCTACACTGAAAAAAATCGATTGTAAAAATTTAAAGTCGATTTACAAAAAAAACATTTTTGATTTGAATGCAAGGTAGGTAATTATGTTCTCTACCAACCGTCAAAAATTCAAGTGTGGCATTTTCAAAGAAAAAAAGTAATTTGAAAAAAAAATTTCAGTGTATTTTATCGAAAACTAAACCAATGAAATTCATAATCATCTCAGAATCCATTTTCCCGGCTGCTAGTTGCCTGATACATGCAAAAAGTATCAGTAACAAATTTGGTATATCTTCATAACAAACTTGAATGAAGATTGGAAGACTCAAAGACTGGAAGACTAAAAGACTGGAAGACTTGAAGACTGCAATGCATTTGTTCCTCTCAAAACTGATAAATTTTATGAAACAATTGACAAACTTTTCTAAAATTCATTTTATATCTGATGGAGCAGCAGCACAATACAAAAATAAGAAAAACATTGCAAGCTTGTGTAGATTCCAGTCAAAGTATGATTTAAGCGCAGCATCCCATGGAAAAGGACCCTATGATGCTATTGGTAGCACTCTCAAGCGAATGGCAAAAAGGGCCAGTCTTGCTCGCGACTATGGGAATACCATAACAAGTCCCCGAGAGTTATATAACTGGGCAGTTGAACAAACTGATAAAAAAATCACAAAATTAATCTTCTGCTACATATTCACTGAACAGTACAACAAAATGTCAGAAGAACTCTAAGAGCTGTATAATAACGCCAAAACAATATCTGGAACTCAAAAATTTGGGCCAAATTTTACAGTTTTGTTCCTATTTCTGGGGGCAAAGTAGAGACGAAAAGGTATTCTAATTCAGAAGATGAACCAAAAATATTTTCCTTGTATAGAAATAATACAAAATAGCATGCATGAAGACAAATGTAATATATAAAAATAAATTTAAAAAATTACGTAAAATTCAATACATAATGTTGTGGTGATTATTTCTTTCTTTGATTTTTCCTCAGCACTAAACAAGAAAATAAAAAAGTAATAATGGAATACATAGTGCTTTCGCATAGGCCTGCTAAGCCAAGACAAGTTTCGGCTTCACTTGTGTCTCATCGGCATAAACAGAACTTCTGCTCGAACGAGACATCACGTTTGATCAGTCGTTTGATTGAAACACATAGTGTGTTTTAGTTTTAAGGGATTTGCGTCAAGCCGGCGCTAATCTATTCCGACAATACGTTAGTGTCGGTTTCTGAAGAGGCGAAGCCGAAACGCAACATAGTATGAAATAATGGAATATTTGTTAACAACAAAGAGTTTATCTCTTTTCAATGGAATTATTGATTAAGGGGTTACATACTTTTTAGATATAAAAATGTCAAGAAAGTTTGAATTTACGTAAAGGAATAAAGCAATGATTTTATTACATCAAACTTATTATATTTTGGTAGTAAATTTTTCAGTAAAATAAACAAGCATAAGTTTATAAATTGATGATAAATTGATAATTGGCGGAGTTATGGCTTTTTCCCCGAGACCAATAGATCATCTAAAATCCCAAAACTCAAAAAATTTCATTAGTATGTGAGTATTCCTCGTATCTTAACGATTAGTTGAATTAATAATAATTTTTTCCTGCATTCGAGAACGTTTTTAGTAAAAAATCGCTGTTTTAATCTCTAAAAATTGCATTAAAAAATCGGTAATCGTAAAAGTACGAGAAAAATTAATTACGATCAATTGAAAAAAAAATTAAGAAAATTGATTGAGTAGTTCTTCGGCAATCGTGATCACGGAAAAACCATTTTTTGTAAAACGACATTTCCAGATAATTGAGATTAAAAATTCAAATTACCACAGCTAATTTTCATTTATTTCTTATCTTATCTAATCTTCTTATTAGGGGCCGTTCATAAACCACGTAGACTCATAAGGGGGACGGGGGGGGGGGGGGGGGGGGGGGGGGGTCTGGCAAAAGTCTACGTTTGTCTACGAGGGGGGAGGAGGGGTCTTTGAAAAAGTCTACGTAGACTTTTATTTTTTGTTATTCTCGTATTACTAATTATAAATGGGATTTAAAGAGAGTTGTATTCAAAATATCGGTCTATTCAGTATTTATGCAGACACTTCAAAGCTAGTACACTATTGAGGTAACTACTCGTTAAGCGACCACTCAACCCAGAACCCACGATTTTTTTTGGACAACCTCACACAGTGTTGTTTCTTGCGTATATTTCGATATAGTTTTGATCTAGGAATAATACAAAATGACAGTTCCAAAGACGATCGCCCAAAATTCCTCTCGACGGAAGATTTTGACTGTGAAATCATCTAAGACATCACTAGTTAGCAGACATGCATGGACCATTAAATGTATGAACCATAAAAACGTAAAAAATGGTCAAAGTTAAGCATTGTAACAGCAAAACACCCGATTTTTAACAATAAGTGGATTAATTTTATTTTTTATTTATTGATTTCGGTGGTTAAAGCAGTAGTGTAGTTAAACTTCTACAACAAAGTGTTTACTCGAGTTAATCAGTTTCTCTTGCAATAATTTACACTGATTTCAAAATCTTTAAACACCCGTTAAATTTTACGTCTATATATTGAAATTTGTTCACGAAAAGTGAAATTTGTGTGCATGTTTGGTTTATTATTTTAGTCTAGATGATAGTACACATCGACAGTATTATTTCGTAAATGTTTCTTATAATTTAACAATTTTGAATGCACCAGTAAGGCTCAAAAAGTGTTTAGCAATTCTGCATTGTTCGCACACTTCGGCCAAAATTTAAGCTAGTTATAGCAATATATCTTTTTACATATATTTGAGTGACTAACCTTGAAAAGAAGTATTCCGAACGTTGAACGAAAGAAGTAGGTACACAAACGTTGGAAAGCACCTTGAATTTGGTACTAATTGATTTGATCAATCATAGACAAAAAAACCAATGTGAAACACCTTTAAAAAGCTTGAAATAAATCTGAACGCTAATTTTTAATTGAACATTATAATGTACTTCTTGCTAATTACACATTTCCCGCGAATAAAAAAAAATTAAAAGTCTACGTAGACTTTTGATGGAG
The DNA here is from genome assembly GCF_030247195.1 of Topomyia yanbarensis. NCBI lineage: Eukaryota > Metazoa > Arthropoda > Insecta > Diptera > Culicidae > Topomyia > Topomyia yanbarensis. The sequence goes on along the minus strand of NW_026683902.1, from coordinate 63,507 downwards.
GGGGGGGGGGGGGGGTTGGTAAAGGTCTACTAAGGTCTACTAGGGGGGAGCGGGGGTTAAAAATTCTCAAATTTCGGTCTACGTGGTTTATGAACGGTCCCTTAATAACTTATATCTATGCTTAAAATCATACACTGAAGAAGCTTCGTTGATGGGGTTACAAAGAACACGACGGTAGACGAAGCGCTGTAACTTTCGATCTATTTCTCGGATCTTTATAAAAATTTGGGAAAACATTTTCAAGGAGTTGTACTTTCAGATAAAGTAATAAAAAAAAATTCGATTTCATGAAAAATGAAAAAGTAGTTAACCCCTTAATAAAAAATATGCCTACTTGCTAAATTAGACAATATCTTCTCACAAACTGAGTTTTATTGGATTCTGAGATGATTATGACTTTCATTGGTTTAGTTTTCGATAAAAATATCCTGAAGAAAAAAAATCAGTTTGGACAAGGAAAAGTTTTTTTCAAATAACGTTTTGCCTTTCTCAATAGAAAGGTATTGCAATTGCTCTGAAAACCGACTTTTTAACGGAGGCCCGGAGGGCCGAGTGACATATACCATTCGATTCAGTTCGTCGAGTTCGGCAAATGTCTGTGTGTGTATGTATGTGTGTATGTATGTATGTGTGTGTGTATGTGACCAAAAATGTCACTCATTTTTCTCAGAGATGGCTGAACCGATTTTGACAAACTTAGTCTCAAATGAAAGGTGCAACGTTCCCATAGGCTGCTATTGAATTTCTAATGGATCCGACTTCCGGTTCCGGAATTACAGGGTGATAAGTACGAACACGCAGAAAATGTCGATTTTAATAAATTCTGCAATGAATGTATAAAGGTGAAAAATTTTCCAAAATATGACCACAACTGCTTCGATTTGTAGTATTAGGTCACTAACATCCATTCAAAGTCTATTTGGCCACATTGGCCACCATCCTCGGTTCCGGAAGCCCCGGCGGAAGTATCTAAATTCAGAATAACAGTCACATCGGTTTCTCGGAGATGGCTAAACCGATTCGACTAAACTTGGCCTCAAATGAAAGGTATTGCGTCCCCGTAAATGGCTATTTAATTTCATCCCGATCCGACTTCCGGTTCCGGAGTTACAGGTTGTGGCGTGCGATCACATAGCAAATTGTGATTCAAACCGATACTCCGATGAAAGCAAAAACGGTAAAAATTTCGCTAAAATGTCTCTCAAACAACTTAAATTTGCTGTTCTAGGTCACCGACGGCCAACCAAACTTTCGTTGACTACATTGACCACCATAGACGGTTCCGGAAGTGCCCGGGAAAAGCGGCCATCTTTCAAAATTTACGAACTCACATCAGTTTCCCTGAAATGGTTGGGCCGATTTTCACAAACTTAGTTCCAAATGATAGCTATAATATCCCCACAGATGTCTATAAAATTTCGTACGGATCGCTTATATGGGTCCGGAAATATAGACTAAATCGTCCGGTCACATATGAAATTCCCATATAAGCCAGAACTCAATTTTTTTTTTTCAAAGGGGGGACCACATGAAATTTCAGAAATCGAATTCGTATTTTTGATGCCATACATCTTTAAAATGCATGAAACGTCGAGATTTTATGTTATCTCGAAAAAAATTTTTTTTATAAAAATCGACTTTTTGGGACTTTGCCGATTTCGCACCTTTTTTCAGTTCAATATTACCGTGGCTGTTTTTTTTTTTTTCAAAATTTTAGAACTCGAACTCTTTTAATGAATATAAACAACGCACACATTCTCGTGATTCATGATTGAGAAAGGCACAATTGCACCGCTAGGTGGATTAAAATAGGTTTTTTTTCCTTAAAAGTACCCAACTTGAATTGTTTACGGTAGGTAGGAAACATAATTATCTATCTTGAAACAAAATTTCATCCAAATCAAAAGAGGAGTTATTTTGTAAATCGACTTTAAATTTTTAAAATCGATTTTTTTCAGTGTAGAAGTCAATGAAGAATTTTTATCAATATTTTTATTCGAAAATTTGACTAATTTTGTGAAAAAACAACTCCTACAACATTTTTTGAAGGATGTGAAAAAGTATGGCTTTTTTCAAAAGACAGTCTAGATCATTTTTGGAAAAACAAAATATGCAAAGTGACTTTTTGAGAGTTCTCATGTACAGAAAATTTTATTACAATCTGAGAGGGTGCTGCCAACTCTGAATACGATTTAGCGTGAAATTCGTCAATAATAAATAGGCGACAAAAGGTAATCCACAAATGACAAGCAATTACTTTTGAAGTATTTAAAATAGATATTTGATGTCTTCAGCAAAGTTATTCGCAAAAGTAAGAGCTACAAATTTGCTGAAGGCATGATCTAAATACAATCCCTTCCAAGAAAATTTATAAAAATATCTCACTCGTAGGGGGATTAATCAGCAAAAAACACAATACCAAATAAAAGGCATATTTATATCCATTAAATTCTCCGAAGATACTATTGACCTAAAATTAGCCATTTTGGCGGTAGTAATAGATTGCATGTTTTTGGGCTTATTTATAGTTATGGGAAAATGATAAAAATCTCTCGTCCGTATATATCTTTTGATATTAGTCCGATTTTAACAATACAATCTATAGCTCTTTCGAAAGGTATTTGTATAAGCTGTCGAAAACTATATAAAGTGTTTATCTATGGCATCAATTTTAGCAGTAAATGCCATTTTTACACATTCAAAAATTCATATCTTGGAAACTAAACTTCACTAAACTTTCATTTAAAGATGATTTGGATAAGATCGATTCAGCCATTGCTGAAAAACATGAATGAGAGTTAGTCCGTTACATACACATACAGATGTTGTCCCAAATCGTCGAGCTGAGTCGATTGCTATATAAGGCTCGGCCCTCCGTGTCTCGGAAAAAATCTTGAAAATTTGAGTGAATTCTATACACTTCTTTTATAAGAAATGTAAAATAATTAGCCCCTTTAAGCTAAAGCAAATGTACTTTATCAAAAACACGAATTTAATAAATAAAAATAATAAGAGAATACCATCTGAAAATACAAATCACACCTTGAAATTCTGAAAAATCATCTAAGACCTTTACATTTCACATCATAGGAAAATTTACCCTGATCGTGTTATTTCTAATTTTTTCGCGAATTAAGCTTAAATTAATAAAATAACACAAAAAACTTTGACTCGATTATCCGGGGTGAGATTTTTTTTATGAAATTCCCGGATAAACGAGTCCGACCTGTATTGTAAAAGAAATACCAAAAGGTATGTACTTGCACTCTCCGGCAAAAAAAATTAAGAGCGATATTTTTCACCGAAAATACCTTATTACCACCCTCCCCCCCCCCCATGTAATTTATCCTTTTATGTGTTAACATCAAAATAGTTCGTAACTTCGCCGCTAGGGCGGCGTTTTGCCCAACCTTTTGATAAGTCATGAAAAATAGCTGGAGTCTTCGGCAAAATTTTAGACAAAGTAATCCTGAGCATCCCTTCTTAATTTTGAGGCAAACATTCAATTGCATCCGCTACGATATTGACTGTGGATTTTACTTCATTTCGTCAAATCTAAAACGAAACGAAACAATACTCTCTAAAAAGTTAGAAACCCCCATTGCTCACTGTTGCATAGTTGTCGCCTGTTCGATAGGATTCCCTATCTACATGAGTCTGACTTGCGATTATAGGCAGCTCAATAATGATAATCAAACTGCTTCGGTAATACTACACGAGTATCGATCCAACAATGTTATATCCGATGCTTCCACCACGAGGAAATAAATTCACTTCCCTTCGTAGGTTAATTAAGATAAGAACTAGTCGCGGTGAGGTGTCTACTTGCAACTGGATTACGTGGTCTGCTACGAGGCCTAATGCCCAACCATGCGAGTTGTAGTTAAAGGGAACTCTCGGGCTAAGGGAAACCAATGTTATGGAATATTGTTCAGTGTCCTCGTTGGTTCATTGAGCTCATAATCAAAAAATAGATTTTGACCAAAAATCTCATTATTATCATAGAAATAAAAATGTTATCGAAATGCCGCTAAGTGTTGCCAAGTCAATCAACACTGCAGGCTACCCTGGCAGCGGAATAGCTCGAAAATTTTGGTGCGTTCCAAACCAAACCCGAATGCGCTTCAGCAAAGTCCAAACTGTTGTAACGAAACTACTGTAACGGATTAATATCCGTTTTCGCCTCATCAAATCCAGATAATCGGGTTTGCGACGTGCTCCGTAGGTGTACTGTACCTACCGGTGTGACAGCTGACGGTATCGAAAATGCGACGAACCACCTGTGTCTGTGTCGCAATGTGAAACGGGCCTAGCAGAGTGAATGGAAAAACATTTTTTATCTGATTACTTTATAATCGCAGGGAGGAAATTCGCCGATCCGTCGTCGGTAGAATCACTCTGTTCCCGTTTTTCGACAGCCAGCTGTACCTATCTATGGGCCGAATCGTGCTAGGGCCGCACGAACCAACCCGGACAGCACAATTCGATGATGTCAGCTTCCTTTTTCGATTAGCATCGCTCCACATGTTATATAGATTGGAAGTTGCCGTTTAGCGTACATAATGGCTGGCTGTATTCAGAACAGAGACCGTTCGACGGTTGAAAGTGAACAACGCATCTAGATAGGTACTACACCGAAAAAGCTATTAAGCTACGTCTAACGAGGCTTGATTAACGCCATAGCGAATGGACATTTGGCGTCGTCACTCAAAGCACATTAAATTTTTCACCATGCTGCGTTTTTTCGCTGCATTTGGTGGTTGTGCACCGGTGTTCGGAAGCATCAATGTTGTTGCATAGAATTACTTCATTCTACAAAATTACTGAAATACAACAAACAAAAAATCAGGGGCTCAACCGGGATTTGAACCCGGGACCTCTCGCACCCAAAGCGAGAATCATACCCCTAGACCATTGAGCCGCTTATCGAAACGGAATCAATTCGCGTACAAAAATCGACTGCGCCGAAACCAGCATCGCGCCAGCGTTTCAGTGGAGGCAGCAGGCTGAAGCAGAAAAGGCACATCAAGCAACGACTAAAAGTGAAAGTTGAATTTGAGACAGCCACCGTACGGGCGAATTGTTGTGCTGGGATAGATATATTGCCTTACCGGTGGAGGGGACGTTTTCGATTGAATCACGGCATAGTTATTTTCAATTTTAAGGTGTTGAGTCCATTTTCACCAAGTCGTTACCTTACATGATTGAACCTGTGAGTAATGGGTCAAAAGAATGATCCGTGACTGATGCAGCGTTAATTTGAAAAATTCGAAAGTCGTCCTGACTACATTAACTTGTTTGCTACAGAAAGCAATGTTTTGGACATGACGAATTTTTGAAATTTAAGATTTCGCTTCATCAAAAATGGAAGTGGGAAATACTCCCACTACAGGAGCGAAGGTAAAATAATAATATTCGCGCAATTTTACGAGACAGTAATTGAACGAAATGGTTCGGCACCGATTCTATTTCGTTGAAAATAGTTAAATCACCCTGCCTTCACGTCGATGCCATGGCTAGTTGAAGAAATTGTCGATAAAGCAGCTGCTAGCGTTTTAAGATTTAGGTTGATTGTTAATAGGTAACAAAGACAATTCGTAATATACTTTGTTGAGCTCAGTCAACGAGAAGCGATTGCGGATAGATCTCTGAGAGTGACCTTTGGTGAAAAATCAGGTATGGGATGAATCATGTTCGAGTTGATTTGATATCCATTTATCATTGGTTCAAATTTAATGATTTATGCATTCTTAAATTTTAAAACGTTTCTTTCTCGAAACCATAATATTCAAATCGGTAACCGAAATTTCTCAAAGACCAATGAACCGAGTGCCGTGTAGTTCTATGGGATATAAATATCTATTTGTAGTAGATTTTTTTTCGTTGCTTACTTTTTGTAGGCAAAATATTAGCAAATTTATGGTCAAAAATAGCTCCGCCATTTTATCAAATCGATATTTTTGAAATAGAGTATTCCATCCAAAACATTATGATAGGTATCAAAATTAATACCTTTTTCGTTTTTTTAAATAAACTGATTTCTTTAGAAACACCCTGAAAGGGCTCCGTTGCTTAATCCAGGAAAAATGTGATTGCTCTGAATAACATCGAAATTATTGGTTAAAGTAGTAGTTGGTAGTTCTATAGCAGTGTAATAATTGCACTTGTAGCGTGATATTAAACTTCAATTGTTACTTGAGCTGACTTCTTAAGGGGAGCGTCTGGTGTAGTGACGAATTATTTTTATCCGCTTAACTGTGCCTCTAGAATAGTCTCACGCAATTTCGATTGCCACGATGAACTTCTTTTGTTTTAAACAGCCATGCATTCCTCGCGTGTATTTACTATAACAAACGTAGATTTCAATCAATCTGTAACAATTTTCGAAAAACTGACAGCGATAAAAACAGTGTATACAATAGACTCTAAACTACTTCTACCCAAAGTTTCAAGAGAAAATACCCAATGGATTATCTTCTACAGCGTTTATTAAGTGATGTAATTTGATGTAAGACTCCCTTTAATGGCGTTTTTCTCGAAACCGCGTTTTTTCAAATTGTCGAACACGATAACTCAAAAACGAATCAACGAATCGACTTGATTTTTTATAAGAATGCAGAATGTGTGTAGCCTGTCGATGAACCACAGAAAACTGAATAAAAACTTTTTTCTAATTATTATTTTGAAGAAAAGTGAACGAATTTAACAGTAAAATATGAGATTCGGTTTTCATGAAGCCGTTTTCCGAAACTCGATATTTTTCCATTTTTTTGGTTCATCGAGTAACTTCAAATCCAAGCTTTACAAATCTTATTGAATTTCCTGTTAGACAATTTTTTCAAGAGTTATAGTGTTCGCCGCGGTGCTTCTCGGTGTGGAAATGTTTGGACGTCTACTCTTGGGACGCTCGCATGTGTGGCTCTGTGTGACTGAAAATATTTTTTGTGCACAATGAATGTATAAATAAATCTTAAAATTATACAAATACCCAATTTTGCCTTGCCTTTAAAATCGTAAAACTAAATAACTTTCAGTTTGAGCACTTTACATCAGACGCCCCCCTTGAAGTAACAAATTGTCTTCTGAATTTTTTTAACAATACACCGCAGTAGCTTTTACAGCAAGCAATTTGATGATAACTAACCCCCCCCCCCACAAGAGTAATTTAATAAGTAGTATAGCCATGCGAAGTAGAAACCTGCACAATTTTCAAACGGCATTCGGCCAAAAGGGCATTCGGCCGAACGGTATTCGGCCAATCGACCAATCAACCAATTCGCCCAATCGGACCACTCGGTCAAACGGCCTATTCAGCCAAACGTACCATTCGGCCTAACGGCCCATTCGGCCTAACGGCCCATTCGGCCTAACGGCCCATTCGGCCTAACAGCCCATTCGGTTAAACGCCTCACTCGACCAAACGGCCCATTCAGCAAAACTGCTCATTAGTCCAAACGGTTCATTCGGCCAAACAGCCCTTTCGTCCAAACGGCCCATTCGATCAAACGACCCATTTGTCCAAATGGCCCATTCGACCAAACGGCTCATTCGGCCAAACTGCTCATTCAGCCAAACGGTCCATTCGGCCAAACGGTCTATCCGGTCAAACGGCCTATTCAGCCAAAAGGCCCATTCGATCAAACGGCCCATTCGATCAAACGGCCCATTCGATCGAACGGCCCTTTCGATCAAACGGCCCATTCGATCAAACGGCCCATTCGATCGAACGGCCCTTTCGATCAAACGGTCCATTCGGTCAAACGGCCCATTCAATCAAGCGACCCATTCAAACAAACGGCCCATTCGATCGAACGGCCCATTCGGTCTAACGGCTCATTCGGTCAAACGGCTCATTCGGTCAAACGGCTCATTCGGTCAAACGGCTCATTCGGTCAAACGGCTCATTCGGTCAAACGGCTCATTCGGTCAAACGGCTCATTCGGTCAAACGGCTCATTCGGTCAAACGGCTCATTCGGTCAAACGGCTCATTCGGTCAAACGGCTCATTCGGTCAAACGGCTCATTCGGTCAAACGGCTCATTCGGTCAAACGGCTCATTCGGTCAAACGGCTCATTCGGTCAAACGGCTCATTCGGTCAAACGGCTCATTCGGTCAAACGGCTCATTCGGTCAAACGGCTCATTCGGTCAAACGGCTCATTCGGTCAAACGGCTCATTCGGTCAAACGGCTCATTCGGTCAAACGGCTCATTCGGTCAAACGGCTCATTCGGTCAAACGGCTCATTCGGTCAAACGGCTCATTCGGTCAAACGGCTCATTCGGTCAAACGGCTCATTCGGTCAAACGGCTCATTCGGTCAAACGGCTCATTCGGTCAAACGGCTCATTCGGTCAAACGGCTCATTCGGTCAAACGGCTCATTCGGTCAAACGGCTCATTCGGTCAAACGGCTCATTCGGTCAAACGCCCCATTCGGTCAAACGCCCCATTCGGTCAAGCGCCCCATTCGGTCAAGCGCCCCATTCGGTCAAGCGCCCCATTCGGTCAAACGCCCCATTCGGTCAAACGCCCCATTCGGTCAAACGCCCCATTCGGTCAAACGCCCCATTCGGTCAAACGCCCCATTCGGTCAAACGCCCCATTCGGTCAAACGCCCCATTCGGTCAAACGCCCCATTCGGTCAAACGCCCCATTCGGTCAAACGCCCCATTCGGTCAAACGCCCCATTCGGTCAAACGCCCCATTCGGTCAAACGCCCCATTCGGTCAAACGCCCCATTCGGTCAAACGCCCCATTCGGTCAAACGCCCCATTCGGTCAAACGCCCCATTCGGTCAAACGCCCCATTCGGTCAAACGCCCCATTCGGTCAAGCGCCCCATTCGGTCAAACGCCCCATTCGGTCAAACGCCCCATTCGGTCAAACGCCCCATTCGGTCAAACGCCCCATTCGGTCAAACGCCCCATTCGGTCAAACGCCCCATTCGGTCAAACTCCCCATTCGGTCAAACGCCCCATTCGGTCAAATGGCCCATTCGGTCAAACGGCCTGTTGGGTCAAACAGCGCATTCAGTCAAACGGTTCATCCGGTCTAGCGGCTCATTCGGTCAAACGACTCATTCGATCAAACGCCTCATTCGGTCAAACGGCTAATTCGGTCAAGCAGCTCATTCGGCCAAACGGCTCATTCGGTCAAACGGCTCATTCGGTCAAACGGCTCATTCGGTCAAACGGCTCATTCGGTCAAACGGCTCATTCGGTCAAAGGGCCCATTCGGTTAAACGACCCAATCGACTAAACAGCTTGTTCGGGCAAACGGCCCATTTGTCCAAATGGCTCATCTGGCCAACCGACCCATTCAGCCAAACGGCGCATTCGGCCATATGACTTATTCGACCAACTGGCCCTTTCGACGAGTGACAGTCGGCCAAACAGCATTTGGGTAAATGGCTTTCGGCCAAATGGCTTTCGGTCAAATGACCGGACACCGTCATTTTTGCGGCCTGTTTTCGATTTCCTTCCGAGCCAGTCTTACTGTCCGCCGACAAATATTTTCCGAACGCTTTGATTATGATTTGATTTTTCCACGTTCAAGAATAGCGCCAACTTGGCGTGCGAATAGTTCAGGTTTTTGGGATGCGCGAGGAGAATCTTGATCAACTACAACTTCGATACTATTTTCACAACTGAAGAGCAAATGTCAGAACAATAGGATACTGCACTAATATGTCTTCAATGAGTACTATGCCGGTTTTTTTTAAAACACTATGCAAAAAGTAGGTGGACTCTAAGACTAGCTAAGACAGTAAGCATAATTCAGACTTCCTCCATTTCTCAGAAAATCACCACTTTTGTGCTAAATGAACGTACGGGGTTATTCGGACCCCCTATTCCATCATCCACCGTTCAGCGGCTTGCGGCTACGCACAAGATTGCACATGCCACAGCAAAGAATATACACCATGTGTCAATTGACAGCTGTGACTATCCAGACCAATTTTTTTTTGAGACATTTTTTTTTTGCTTCATAAGGAGTTTCTCCAATAAAGATTTCGTAGGTAGAGTGAGGTCAAGTAGGTCAGTTTTCTTTGGCGAGCTCGTATTTTTGCACTGATTTTGACAAACAAGCACTCGTTGGAAAGGTTATACATCTGGCAACGTTCTAGCAATAATGGTTTTATGCCTGACTAAATATTTTTCAAGCTAAATCCAATAAGGTAAGGTTACTATTTCGATGTTTTTAAAATCTGGGGGTACGAGGTTGAATTAAACAATGTACACGCCTAGAAAATCACCGGATTAACTTTTATTTGAGGATTGAGGGTAACTACCGCAACCGCGACGAACCTTATATAACTGAAGAAATACAATTGCGTATCCGAATCTTCGGTTCTCCATACAAGGAGTTAAAACTCAAGCATATGTTATTTTTTGCATCTCAGTGTGCTAAAGAGCTGCAGACTTTATCAGTAGGGATCATTATTCTGTCGGGAGCGTAAAATCCAAACTGTTTGTTTTGTATTGGGATTATATTGTGTTTTTATTTCGTTTATTTGACACGGCTCATAGCGATAGTTTAACGGAGCCGTGGATCTTTCATGTGTTTACAATGTGTAAAAAGAAAAATAAAACCAAATATTATTGATTATAATTATCCGTTGGATCTCGTGCGCGCAACTTTTTATTGCGGGAGGAGACCTCCTTTCGCGGCTCATCTACTGCCGCATGGGTATCATTTAATTTTCTGCTGTCCTTCACATCAAGGTTATCAGCGTTAAAAGTGTCTTGGCGCTCACGATCAGATGTTCTTTCCTGCTTCTTGCACTTACGGGTGATCAATGTAAATCCGTCATCATTGTTATCATCTTCTTCACCGATGTTGCTTACAGTGGTTTTCGGGGTGCTGGATGCTGCTTTTGCAGTTGTCAATAAGGGTTCAGTCCACCAATTTGGCAACCGTTTGTGGTTCAGGTATTGATATTGAAAACTCTTTTTTGGGTTGGTTTGCCGTGGATGCGTTGACAATCGGTAGATATGCATTCTCCTCTGTGTCCTTCGCGTAAGGTTGTCCGTGGTGAGCTGTCTGATTACAATACTTGCACGTAGAAGTTTGCCCCTCATAGGTGCATAACGTAGTTTGGTTAATACTAGCTTCGAGGGTTTTGAGTTTAATAGTCAAGTGAGGAGGGATAGGTCTTTCGATCCGCATCCTCACCAAAAGAACACCGTTAGGTGTACCCCGGAAGAAATTTCTCCACGTATCGGGTGTAATGGATTCTACTTCTCCGTATTGCGACATATATTCTGCAATTAGATCTGGAGGGGTACGTGGTGACATGTCATGTAGCTTCACATCTACATAGTCTTTTTCTATATACACGGGAATCTTAATGCCAACTTTATAACTTTCACCCACGTGCTTCAAGTTGTTCTGCAAAACGAAACGTTCGGCTTGGGCTAACGTGTTGAATGATATGAGTATTACATTGCGAAGATGCATCTTCACCTTCAGAAGGTATTCCACTTCACGAAAACTCAATCGTATAGAACAGAATTTAAAGTCAACGGCTGCTGTGTTGAATCGGAGCGGAGTTTTTTCGTCGACTTCACTCATAATGGTAAGAATAAATTAAAAGTTTCCTTTGTTCTCTAAACACTGCAGACTAGATCGAGAGGTTGCTAGTTGTTGTTCACTTCAGTGATACCATAAGTACAGATTTATCTAGAAAGGTACAGATTCAGATTTTTAAAACATTTTTGGTACAGATTCTGTTCGGTACAGATTAAAGATTTTTGTAAAGAAGAACAGATTGGTACAGATTCTTTTACATGACAGCAAAGTAAAATAATTTACCCTGCGATGCATCCCAGTAAACAGCAGGTAAACGTTGAGTTAGGCAGCAGTGATGGCAAGAATGTGAAGTGTAACTGGTACTGATTGAGCTTGAACTGAAGCTGACAATAGAATGCGATATGCGAGAAACCTGCTTCCAGCAAATCAAAGGGATGTCTAAGTGAAAGCCGAGCAAATCTTCTCAGAGTGCATACGTTTACTCTGACATTTGAATTCCTGCAAGCAGGTTTCTCACATCCTATTGATACTACAAGCCCCATCTCAGCTTCTCGCCGCCCCTCTGTTGGCCACCTTTGGTTGCAAACAAAGTGGCAGCGAGAATTTGAGCTGGAGCTGATATTGACATTACCCAGTCAAACTCATCCGGAATTCTAAGTGGTTTCTTGCGAAATTCCAGCTCAAATAAAACAACCGAGTCAGAATGTCTAGTTTGATATCCCCGAATGAAAAATATGTATAAGAAAAATGTTTTTTTTTAAACAAACTTGTTATTGGTTGGGTACAGAATCCGGTACAGATTTTTCTATAGCAGAGTACAGATAGGAAAGAATTTTTCAACTCCTGGTACCGATTTAATTGTGGCAACACTAGTTCACTTGGTTCGATTGTACGTCTGACTTTGGCAGAAGTAGAAAGTAGACTGATTATATTGTGTTGTCATTCCCCATTTCCTTACTTCAACCTTCCTTACCTTTCCTACCAGGAAAATGATGAGAAGACATGGCAAAGCACAAATCTCCGAATAAGATAAGAAACATACTAATCGAGCAAATATATTATGATTCCTGATTCCTATATCTCTGTATCACTTTTTACTTCGTTTATTTGATATGGTTCGTTGCGTTAGCCCTACTGGGTCGTGTATCTTTTCTATATCCTCAATACATAAACAAGGGTAAAGTAGTTGACACTGAACTGTATGCACGTGTTTTCTTATGTTATGTAATGATCTTATTTCTCGAAAGGGATCTTTTTGCAGAATCGCCAGCTGTTGTTTAAAAGCTACCACTTTCTATCGTAATTAAGCCTGGTTGTCAGGTGCATTTATGAGGTATCATAAGCAATAATAACAAAAACTACAAGGGTCAGCCCTATGGGGTTGCACGAGCTGTAGACGTAGGAATATACTACTTAATGTAAAATTTTTGTTTTCTTAGTACATTTAAAGTAATAATAAATCAAATATATTTCTTACGTATAGTTAAGCACAACCAATCAACATCGAATGTTACATATTGAACGAAACCTCCTTGGTTATGAAGTCATTTCATTTGTAGCAGGTGATCGAATCTTATTCAACTTAATCTGTATAGCACACGATCAACTTTTAAAAATTGTAAAAACTTTTCGATTGTGTATGTGGTAAAAAACGGACTGGTGAAGAAAAATCAAATTTTAGACAATATAATATTATATTGTACCAAGTTTTCTAGTTATATTTTGCCATTATTGTAACTTTTCTAAAGTGCGCATACAAATGTAGCGAATGCAGTGGTCTTAATCATATATCGAAACTATAAATATACAAGAATCGAAAATAATTTTACAGATTTCTATCATGCTGGTTACACATACAACCGCTAACAAATTAGCTATACCTATCTGCACATTCGCCTTAAACATTGAACCCAAGCGAACAAAGAAAAATGAGTTAACGCTGAAGATGATGGGTAGAGCGAAAGAGGCAACTAGTACCACGACACTATGTTAACCGTGTTTGCAAATGGAGCTCCAATGTACAAGTGATTTTGTGTACGAATAATTGTGTTCGAGATTGTGCATAAAAGTGTGCTGGAAACGAGCACAACATAAAAGAAAGCATAGTATTTGAACGGACAAGCTCAATCGTGTGTTGGACGGAACTGGGTAGCGTACCTCCACAGCCAGTGTAACGGACTTCTAACTCAGCTACACTGACTGTAAAAACACGCAGCGCAGCTTGTCCGACCAAATCCGTTCTTTAAATAGTCGATGATGACGTCATTCACAAAAGCGTAGTGCGCTAGGTACACAAATCTGTCGTGCCGGACTTGGGAAGCGCTATCTTCTGTGTGTAAATGCGCGATATTATATGTAGGTTGTACAACATTTAAATTTTTGATGCCATGATATCAAAAACTTTTGGGTTTATCTATTGAAATCTATTCTTAGAAGTATTTTGGGGCGATATGCGAAAAAAATTCGAAAACTTATGGTGAGATGGCTGAATTATATGCGTTTAAAATAGGATCACTTTTCGGTACATACCATTTTTGTAGAATTTGCAAAGTACACTCCCACATCGAAAACAAATACGTAGTCCTACGTCAAAAGAACAATGAAAAAATTGGACAATAAACAAATTGAATTAAAATTCTAATACGCCAATAAATTCAATCAATGTTGCAAATATTCTTCGCCGAACTAGTTCATTCGTTCATCATCGATGCGATATTCGTCGTGTCATTCACCCATGCCTCGAATAACGCTGCGCCGTTCGTCACACGAAAGCACAGAATCATCGAAAATGAATAATACAAACAAACAAAAAATCCGAATCTGATGACTGCTGTTCGCTGCTTGTTCGCATCGTTGTTTGTTGAATTTAGCCATTCATGCAATGTTCATCTTCACGCATCATTCGGATCGGCACACGAATGGCTTAGGTGATAATCGTCACTAGCCATTCTTCGCTAAGGATTCTTCGTTCTTCATTCCTCCTGCATTGCGACCAAGAAAAACAAATTTCTTGTTCATTGGTGGAAGGGTCAGAGCTTCATGACTGAAGTGGTGCAGAAATGCTTGCTATGTTCGGAATAGGATGACTTTTGCTATAAACAACAATTAGTATTACATAATGATTATTTGCTGATGTTTTTTTTATCAGATTTGAAACGGGAAGCTGCGTAAGCAAAGCAAAACAAATCAATTACATATGTAAATCTGGGGATGTCTCGCGGGCGAAAACCGAATCAACACAATTATGAATCTACATAGTAGACTATTGGTACTTCAAATAACTTTTTTTCTAATTATGAAATCAACACTGGGTGATAGTTTCCTTGAATCTACGTTTAATGATTTTCTTAGGACCATTTGGCACAAATAGCAACCGTAAGACGAAATACTCTTATATAATATAATTTCTATATCTATAGAAGTATTATCAAGCCACAAGTTTTTGACAAATCGATGCATTCCGATTTCAACCAAACTTAGCAAATATTAAACTTTTTGCCAAAACTGAACTGGTTAGTCTTATACCCTAGTATCAATTGAGGTTTTATCGTACTTTTATAGCCACTCATAACATTTAAATTGCACTTGTAGCGTGCTATAAAACTTCAATTGTTGCTGGTAAACATAAGTTTTTGTACCATGAAAGACTATTCTTTAGCTTAAATAGCAGCTAATATGGTTTTAATTTCAGCAAAATTTAGCATGTTTTCAATAAAGTTGTACAACAAAGCATTACAGAAAAAAAATGCTGAATATGTATATCTTACTTGACATGACATCAAGAAATAAAATTTGGATATATTCTATTAAGGGGCTACACCACTGTAGAGCACGCCAAATATGTCATGAAAATGGACACAAAATTAATTAAAAAAGCTAAGCAATAAAAAAAATCCTACGTGCGTCGCTGGAGAAATCAATTTTGAATATACTGTGAAAATTTCCAAGCGTTCAAAAATCATTTGTTCGAGTTACATTTGCGGCTTCGAGAAAAACACGGTTAAAGTTGTTAGCACACGAGATATACATAAGAGGCATTGCGGTAGAATGGAAAATCTGAATATTTATGTATTGTTTGCGTCTTCCATGTTTTGGGACATGATTTTTAACATTCTAAAGCCATTTTTGACTAATAAATTGAAAATCGACTTTTTTTTTATTCTACAGTGCTGTGACACTTTAAAACCGTTTTTAGATAAATTTAGTAATTATTATTTAACATAAATGTAATCTCTGGACATATTAAAAATATTTTAGAGCGCATGAGATGTTTAAGGACACCAACCACTAAACTATTTTCATTTGAAAGTTATAAGAACTTCGTCATCTTCGAATAAAGTGCCTGAAAGTGAAACCTGTTTTTTCCATAAAGAATATACGACTTTTTAGAAAAAAAATGGCCTGAAAATGCCAAAACAATTTTTTTATATGTTGCAATATTCATTCAAAATCCTATATAAAAAGTGTTCATAATTTTTTCACGGAACAAACTAGAGTCTAGGGAATCAATATGTCAAGACATATCAATCCTCTAGGCCAGATTTTTAAAGGCAAAATTTTTCTTCGAAAACTTCAAAATTTCTTTTGTGGAGAATATGAGAAATGGACGTTAAAAATATCAATATTTTCCAATATCGCTCAAGTGTTCTACAAGTCATGACATACTATGAAGTTGAACGGAAATAAGCTTTGCTTGCCATAATCAGTGCTACTGGAATATTAAACAGAAATATTTTTAATGAAAAAGTGTTCATAACAGTTTCATAAATAAATTCAAAATGTCTAGCGTGAAAATGCGTTCCGCGATATGCTTTTTTTTTTAAACGACTTATTTTGATCAGAAATGTGTTGATTATCTTGAAGCTTGCGTTACTAAATTTGATCAAGATGTTTATTTTAAGTGGGCGAAATTTAAATGTAAAATTGATTGGAACTTGGTACTTCTAGCATATTTCGAAAATGTACGAAAATTTAATTGCTCTGACGATAGAGTAGGGGAACATGGGGAGACTTGACTAAGTGTAAGATTCTACATTTGGCTATAACGTATTCTCTTTGGTTTTTAATTTTTTTAAAATATTTTTATGCTTGTTTCGATCCCTTAAGGTAATTATAAATGTTTGAAATGGAAAATACTTTCATCATAGAAAATATTTTGCTCGGGGCCGCCGTACACTAATTACGTAAGGCTTTTTTAGAACTATTCAACCTCGCCCTCCCCCCAGATGAGAGTTCGTATGATTTTGGTGAACTCCCTCTCCCCCTACATAAGATTTTATCTTACTTTGTGTAATTTTAAATCATATTGTTAATTCATTAAATTATTCGATAGCGAACACGATACTTATTGAATTATTAAAAGAGAACTCAGGACAAAATTTAACTACACACCAAAAAATTATAAATTTTATCATTGACGTAATTGCAAACGTGACACAATTTAACAAACCGTAATTCACGAAATGACTAAATATTAAACATCACCGTGTTCCATTTAATTTTACATGAAACATATTTTCCATGCGCAATGACATAAAATTACACTTACTGTCATACAGAACAAACGCCATATGTGGAGTAAAATTACATGATTTACGAAATTCAATGTCATGTAAAATTAAAATCAAACGTAAAACTAAGTCATTTTTGATGCTCGTATATGTCAGGATCAGGAGACGTAAATTTATACGATTTTTTCTAAGTGTGTGTATAATCATCTGTAGAAATTTCATTTGCATCCTAATCTCGCCCAGTAGAAATTTCAGAATAAATTTTAAGAGATATTTAGAAACTCCGATTTGTTCCACATAATTTGCTTCGCTATATTCCACTTCCTTTGAATCTATTTTTTTGTGATGTAGAACTCAAAAGAATTTATAACCTCTTCTGGTGTGAATTTGTTCGGAGTTTCAACTATAACGCTTATCGTACGCATAGTTCCGACATAGCTATCTTCGAATTTTCTTGAAGTAAAATACAGTTCACACTCTGGAACTATACAGCCAACAAGTTCTTTGACAATCACATGACAGAAAATTTTTCATATACCTTGCAGGTTTGAAGCGAAAGTTTGAAAAGAAGGATGTTGGTCTAACAACACGAATGGTCTCAACACTTCTTAACTCGTAAAGCAGATTGTGACTCCAGTTCCCGATCAGAACAATGTACCACCAAGAGTCAAGAAATTTCTGTAACTGCTCCAAAACCATCGACAATTAAGCCGCCCCTTACGTTGGCAACAATAAATTCCATAACTAATTTAACAATCATATTTTGTCGCTGCAAAACACTTCAATTTGAGGTCTGCGTTTCCATGACCATGATGTACAGTATGTGCTCATTTTGTTTGATATATAAAATGTTCATGGCACAAATAAGAAATAGTTTCTTTTCTTATGAGAAGAATATTTTTCTTATCGATTTCATTTTTCATGCATGTTTTATGATATTACTTAAGAAAGGACAAACCTTCCCTCCCCCAGGTGAGAATTGGTAAGATATTTTGAAACACCCACTCCCCCCATATGTCCTTACGTAATTAGAGTATGACCCTTAATGAATAAATTTGCGTTAAATGATGTATTTTTTATCAAACTGTGGTACCTACTGTTAATGTTAACCACGTCACAAAAAATCTCACCTTAAACATCAATCTAACTTTATAGCACTAGTTAACAAAATTAGCAGTCATGGTTGAATTCGTGAGATGTGCACATGCAATGTAATCATTATAGCTAATCCCTAGAAGGGAATGCATTAAAAAATCGAAATTCAACAATTTTATATTTTTTGTTGGTATCTAAGGATCTCGACAATATGGAGTAAAATAATTACAGCACGTTTTTTATGCCAAGTCTTTCCCGATGGGGGAACAAGAAGTAATATTTGTATTGTCCATATTACACCCACAACACACTGTTCATTCTACAGCTAATTTATTTTTAAACAACCGTGCTGATTAAGCGAATTCGTCGTGATACTAGCAAAACATGCGCAATAGGTTAAATTATTGTGATATAACACCATGAGCAGATTAAAATCAAAACTTCATCCAAAAGAATTTTGTTTTGCTTATGCCGAGTTTTATCACCAAACATGGGTTCAATCTCCTTTGAATACTTGACACACAAGGCTTCTATTAAGATTGTACTATATTTAACAAATATTGCCTTGATTCGGCTGTTAATTTAACCCATAGTTTTGTACTGAAGAACCAGTAGCGCATTGGCTTGTTCCGAAAAGTACAACGCATCAGAATAAAAATATATTTCTTCGCGAGCCATCATTCTGCGAAGATAAAATTGAAGTCATCTTCGCCAATAGTTGTAAGCGATCATCGCTATGGTGAGGAATGGTTTGCTGATTCGTTTATTCGTCATTCGCTTCATAGCTTCCTCGTGCAGTTCATTCGGTCGTTCGATGAGTGGCAAGGCAAGAGCGTATGGATAAGGCATTCGGGTAAACACGGATTGGCAGTCGGATTCATTCGTGGATGAATATCAACAGCAAGTTGAATATAACAGCGAAGAACGATGTTGGACGAATGCAGGTGATTCATATTCACCGTGCTTCGTCGCGATGAAGATTCTGAAGCAACATTGAATTCAATCTACACAATAGCTAACAGACTTTATAAATAATCCCCTGTACGCCTGATACCTGTTAATCTGCTATAATGGCTACTATGAATAATAGTAGCAATTATACCCGTTTAAGAGAAATCGCCCAAACACGCGATTGTTTACAAAATTAATATCAACTAATATTGAAATTTTTCGGCCATTTATAGTTATTATTACTTGTAATATAACACCAATGTTCCTGTTAGTCAGATACAGTGACACCATTTGCTCAACTAAACCGACCAATGCTCAACCACGGTCGATGCCCAAATTTCTACCGAATGAATAGCGTATAGGTGCGATACACAACTAAAGGTCAATTCGATTGCATACACAATGTTTCTTCTTTATGAAGCGATCTAAATACAATAGAATAATTTAACGCAGAAAATAATGCCACAAAAAGTGACATTGGTGGTGAAAAACCCCCCAAACACAGACCAAAAATGTCAGTAGTGGCATTGGTAAGGATTTACTAACCCACTCAGAGTTAGACAGATTGTTGTGTTAGTGGTTTTAATTTCGGTTTAGAATAGATACCAGACAGATAGTCAGGTTTAAAGTCAATGTGTTTTTGTATGGTGACGAATTATACAATGCAACAGTACCGTTGCGCTTCGATTGGTCAGACAATGGGTTTCTATTTTTATTTCAACTGTAGTAATGATTACACATGAAGTTTAGGAATTGAGCTCATGTTTGCGACATTTTACGCAAATTTATCGCTAATGCCAACAAAAAAATCTATGGAATTAGAAACCTATTTTGGTATTATGCTTGAACTTTTTTTCGACATCGTCAAAGTTATTAAAATATTTTTTGAAAGGTTTTTTGCGTCAAATTAACAGTCTGTTATCATTATAATGAGCCCGTTACCTTCGACCGTATGATCAAGTTCCCCATGTTCATTTTAATCTGATCGCGAACTCGCTTGTTTCGTTTCATTGCCAAAATCAATTCCCATTTACTGCCTCTAGGGTAAGGAGCCTTTGTTCATCCAAGTGTTTTACCAGCTGATAACATTTCATAGCATTTGAAGTCGCAGGTTAGAGCAATGTCTCCCATCTATGTTAATCGTATTAGTTCATAGGATAGGGACCTGCGGAATATATTTTTCCGGAGTGGGTAGTAAGATTCGAGGTGATTTCTACCCGTACTGACGAAAGTTTAGACATGGCGTGAGTAAGTGAAAATGAAAATTCCCTGCCACCAGCTATTGATCATTTGGAAACTCCATTTGTTAGCGGGCTATATGATCGACGGCTAAGCGAAAATATGTTTGTTGATTACTGATACTAAAAATGTTCAACAGTTAAGTAACAATTACTTAGATAAAACCTTCTTTTCGTGGGTACTGAAGCCCGCAAGATAGTATTAACTAATTGGAAGATATCTCTGACGACCGACATCCTTTCAGGATTAGTGGAGGTCGATTTGAAGATTTCTCAGATAGCAAAAATAATACCGATAAGTCTCCTTTTCAATACAAATTATATCCATCTAATACAACCGGCCCCTGGATGGTCTACTTCCGGACCAATAATAAGCCATTTAACATCATCGATATCGCGTGATCTAACTAAACAACACTCAGTCGTGTACGAAGAAGTATTTCGCCTACGTTCCCGCCCGGAAGTAGAGATTAATGGTGTTGTCTCCGAGCAGAGTCTTATTTACGAAATATGGGATTGGCTTCTTCCAGAGCCCTTTGCTTCAGCCAGTAAAAAAATCTGGTATGCAAGCAAGTGCGCCCAGCAAACATCGAGGAGTATACGAAAACAATTTATTTTCCTTGAGACTCATTTTGAACCTTTCGCCGGATCTGTTCTTCCAAACTTTGTTCTTTTAAACGGGGCTCGTCTACCTGTTCACCGCGGGGCATGAGCTGCCGTCGTTGCAAACAATGGGGCCATAGAGTTACTCATTGTAGAAACAAGGCATGGAAAATGCGGAGAGAATCATGAAAAGTTTTCCTTCTATCATATCCTGCATATAAATTATACGGGGAAAAACTGAAGCGTTCTTTTAAGGAATGCTTCGAGAAGAAATTCTAAAAAGGGCTACAGTACTGACCACGACTAATTTCTACGCTCCCCAAATTTTCTATTGCGATTATAGCTATGTTCACCTGTTAAAACATGTTAAGATATGTCTAAGGAACAACCTTTAACGATATGTGGGCATGTAGGGCCTATTGAATCAGAGTGTAAGTGATCTTCCTATGGAAACATAGCAAAAACACGATTTTTGAGTGGAGACACCTCTAAATCATGTCCAAATTAAGCCATTTTTGGCGAAAGTTCTTAAATTCACACCTAGAACAAAAATTTGAGCTGACCGATGTATATTTCAAAACTTTTTTCAAAATGTGGAGAGGTCTACTGACCACGACTAATTTCTACGCTCCCCTGTTCACGAGATTCTGATTCATTTCCTCTTCTAAGCTTCCTCGTAAAGGCCTGAAAGTATCCCTTGGTGGGTGCTGGGTAAGTGGCCCCTGATCTCGAATATTCCTCTTGGGATTCCAAGTCTCTATATTTCAGTCCTATTATTTTCCTAGGTGGTTTTACAGAATGCATTTGTATTGTGTAAAACCTGGTTAACTTCCGACGTAGATCTTCTAGTATTTTAATATTATTCAACAGGGCCGCGAAAACACTAAGGAAGAGCGTTTTGTGTATCAAAATGCGCTATTATTCTAATCGGATTAGAAATGCTATCAAGGAGTTGAAAAAAAACAAAGCTGCGAGGAAGGACCAGCTCCCGGCTGAACTTCTTAAATACGGCAATGAGCAACTATATCAAGTACTACACCATATTATGTCGAAAATATGGGAGGAAGAAGAAATACCTGCTAGCTGGCTAGACGGCCTCATTTTCACTCACTTTATGAAAGAGCACAGACTGGAGTGCGCTAATTACCGAGGAATAACCCTTCTTAATTCGGCGTACAACATCATATCCGGTATTCCGTTCAACAGATTGAGATCTCCTGAAAAGCGTCAGCGTCAACGAATACCAAGCCGGTTTTCGTGAGGGTTGATGAATGACGGAACAAATGTTTACCCTGGGACAAATCCTCGATAAATTCCAGGAGTACAACTTCCAGAAACATCATCTGTTCATAGATTTCAAAGCAGCGTACGATTCAGTGAAACGAAATGAACTATAGCAAATTATGCTGGAACATGGTTCTTCGACGAAACTAATACAGCTAATTCGTATATCGTTGGATGAATCGAAATCAAGTGTAGAGTAAGGTGGGGCAAAAGTGCGCATAGGACTTTTAGAAACACACAAGCGCTAGAACCTGGCAACTCTGTATGGATTTAGTGTATCATTAAGTCAACTAATCGCACATATAAGCATGAAAGGTTTGAATATAGTGGCTTGAATTTAAGGGGGAAGGACCATTTTTCGCTGCTTTGATATAATTTTTTGAATTTTGGGAATCATAAATTGGCTGTTTGAATAAATCAGGATCTATAAAACTACAGTACCCTAAAAATCTTCTACATATGGTTCGTTGCGAGATATATTTGATTTGATGAAAAAAATTCAGTAATTTTCGTAACAATTTAATAAGTTAAAAATCTGACGGTGGGGTAAAAGTGCGCATAGCATATTCGCCCCAATAAAACCACGCGAATGAAGCTTTTTATATAAAAATTGAACTAATTCTTCCATGCTTTAAAGACGGAACCAGCATCTTCAATAACTGCGAACTCACCGGTCAAATTACGACTGATATGAGCGGTTTAGGAACAAAAGCATCAGCATAGCTGGTTTCAAGGGAAAATATAGAGTGCCGAAAGCTCAGAGTATTTAAAATAGAAACAAAAAACTATGAATATGTAAATAAAGATGTTTTTCCAATATAAATAGCATATTCGCAAGAATTCTTGTAGTGATCTACCCAACTATGACAAATAATGATGTTACGTTTGATCATGAACGACATTGTCTGAAAGATGAAACATGCAAGTTTTTTCAACATAATGGAAAACTGAACAACATCAACCGAGGCAGAGGAGGGGTACTGTTTAGTTATGAAGGAAGAGTAAGAGGGGATGGATATCCTAAAATAGATTAGTTTAATTTATGGGCGGTAATAAATCGGCCATTTTATCACGTAAAATCCACTTGTTTTAAAGTCATGCTGCTTCTTTAGTTAATATCTTTTCTCAACGAATTTTCCTAAACTTACTATGTTTCCCGAATGTATTCAGTAGAAGAATACCTTTAGAAATAAATAGGGTTCTGATTAATTGATTGACGAGGTGATTTTTTAAGAATTTATTTTCAATGTTGACCGATTTTCCATACAAACTTCCATATAAACTTTCAAATTCTTGGAGTGTCCGTAGACACAACCGATCGGTACCAAAATTTGCACAATTACTAAGGACCATAAAAGGAATCAGTAGAGCCTGGTGGAGCTAAAAGTCAAAAATTGAACCAGTCTAATGCGCACTCTTGCCCCGACCATGGGGCAAAAGTACGCATTTGAGTATTCATAAGAAAATAACTATTTCTTGGATTACAAGCAAAACCAAGAGATATCTAGTATTACGTTTTGAAGATTTGTGATGAGAGTATTAATTTGTAATCATGCCGATTTTCTAGTGCTTTTCTACCAATAGTTATTTTACGAAAACTGTTAGGTGCGCACTTTTGCCCCACCTTACTCTAAGGGTTGCGGATGAAATTTCAACATGCTTCGAATGGATTGAAGCAGGATGATACGCTGTCATGATTAATACCGGAAAAACAAAGTCGCTGGTAAACAACGTGGGTCCAGTAGTCGTAGTGCTAGTGTAGTGGTGCTAGATGGGGAAATATTTAAAATTCTAGATGAATTTGTTTACCGTGGAACTCGCATTCGTCGTGACTTCCTTCGGATGATATTTTAGGTCATGTCCAATCATTGAATGCGCATCTTCAGCGTATTTGGGTCTTGGAGAGCGGTCACTGCGCTTGTGGTGACGGTTATCGCGACATTTAACATGTTTTCTGGTCGTGCGCCTGGTGTTCCGTTAAAAAAATCCCCTCGGCCTCGTTCCGGTCCGAATTGTGCTGGCTATCCTTGACCTCCCCTATATGTCCCCTATGGTCTTTGCTGCTCTTATGTTGGAATCAATCCCTCTTGTGCATGTTTTTTGCCTTCCTTATAAAAAAACCTAGTAGAGTTTCTCCATGTTTAAACTTTTAATCAAATAGTAGCTCTTGTTAAAAAATACAAATTGTACATCTAGTCTTTAAAAGTTTTTCTAACTGCATCCTTTTGTCTGAACAAAATTGTTTTAATATTTTTTTTGTATATCGATATAAATTCTGATTTTAAGAAGTAGATGTGTAAAATGTATTCCCCTAAGTTTTAAAAATAAAGCAAATCCTTAGTATCATCCCTACAAATCCAAAGTATTATCCCTTATTTTCAAGAAAATTTAATTGCAAAGCAAAGAAATTTGCATCTACATAAAAATATGAAATTGACACATACGTGGGTTGTCTCAGGTTTTGGTTTATTCCAAACTTTAGAGTGGATAATTCCCCCCTCGGTTATTTTCGAGTGGGTAGTATTACCCATACTACCCACGTGTTCCGCCGGCCCAGTTAACGGCCAATTTCTTCACTGGATGAAAACCTGTTTTCGCTGAAAACCAGTTTTAGCGTTGCTGGCGACTAGTTAGCTGAAAACCGGTTTTCAACTAAATTATATTCATTTTTGTTATTATACTCTTCAGGAACTGAGCAAAAATATTGATAAAACTAACTAATTAACCAAATAGTGTGGGGAGGCCCCCTCTTTATATAGCCAAAATAGGCTCATCAACCCACCTTCTCAACTTTCAAAGGTAGGCTACGCATGTGGTTGTCATTTTTTTCGAAGAAAATGTTTTCGTTCTTCCGAACATCCCAAAACCTGCCTGCTTCTGAGGGAAATTCGTTTATATGCTTATTTATGAGCTTTTGTCAAAAAACTCATTTCGGACCACCTACTTCCATTATACTTATTTTTTTGCGTTCGACAATCAAAGTTCAGTCAAGTATTTTCAATTCTCGGAAGATTGTTCCAATCGATTTCGCTGAAATGAAGTATCCATGTTTAGTGGCTGTTGAAATTTGCACTTTCGTCGTCCCGGATTTTCGGTTGGCAGAGCTATTTGTTTTCGGGAAGTAAACAAAATTCCGTCGTGATGCAGCACCACCTCCACCCATCATTCTGAACCATTTGCCCAGACGTATAGGACAACGTTCAAACAGGCCAAGGAAGGATGAGTTTAATTGGGAAAAGTTTGTTTTTTTTTCGTTTCCTGTGCGTTTCCTTCAAGAATATTTATCGGTACAGCAAGAGTAGTTTTCGGTCTATGTCAATGGTTTGCTTGGTTCCGGTTAACGCTACACAGACAAAACGGATTGAAGTTTGATACCATGGCATCAACAGGATTGTTTTTTCGATATCCTGAAACTTTTGGACATGAGTCATGTGTGCTTATTTCGGTTGCATTGACTTATAGGGATGACTGTTAGGATGCCTTTAATTGAAGTACAAAGGTCCGTAAGCTATCCAGCAACTAGTATACATTAATTTTCACATATTCATGACGACTACACTCTTCACTCATTCTTCTTCACTTATCACTTTTCAGTATCCATACCTCACTCTTCACTCTCGAATCTTTTCTTTTTCTTCACTCCAAATCTTTCCCTCTTCACTTTTCTACTTGTCAGTTGTCACACTTCACTTTTTACTTTTGAAGGTGCATAACCATTGCTCATTTTCAAATGACATTCTTGGTCAGAACATAAAAACATTTAGTGGAAAAAACGCATTTCCATTCATGTTTTCATAAAATTCAAATTTCCTGTTTTCCCTCAGCTGTTCGTGGGAACAACTCATTCAAATCTTTACATCCATGTACCATGCAGTAAAATTCGCACCGTTGAAAAATGTATCCACACTACCGCTGGCATCAATCCCCCCAAAGGCGCGAGCTAGTGACGCATTGTCTGGAATAAAGCTCTGGAGGCTGGCCGCATGCATGTAATTATGCTCAAAACCCGAATCCGACCGGGCTGCTGCCAGCCAACAGTGGTGCTGTTTTTCGCTTTCAATTGAATCGTGCACCACAACGAGTATACCACGGCACTAGCAGCTCGCTAATTCCCCGACTGGTCCGGCGTTGTAGTACATGAATGTATCACGTTCACGGTATCACGTGACGCACTGAGCCATTCCATTGGGCAACCGCGGAACGTTCTGCGTTTGCTGAATCGGAATTCCACCGTATAGAACCTTTTTGTGTGCATCGGCTGCAACCATCCATTGCGGGCTTGCGGGCGTACTCAGGCGGCTCTACGGAATCGATGCGAACGTGGCTCCGTTGCTCGAGGTCACATACTGTGCGTGGGTGACGCCTGACGCACGCCCACCCAACGTCAACCGGCAGCGCCGGCCGTGACCGCTCGGATTAATATATTAATGAACCAAACGCAGCTCAGTGGCGAGCCTAATTTCAAATGTGTGGTGATGCGATTTTTTTTGTTCTACGCTTGCTTTGTTTCTATAACTTTCCAGCCGGAAGTTAATTTGACCGCACTGGAAACCGGCGTTCTCTGTGACGATTTCCATCATTCATTGAGGCAGTAACGCAGTCGGGAATTTCTGATGAATTGGAATTTTTGATGTCGTTGTGTGTTGCAAGTTTTGAACTAAGCTTTTCAAACTTTAATGAGGAAAATGTAGTTCATTCATCTCAATGCATTTGTATCATTTTTTGATTGGTCAAAATTCGTTGGAAATCAAACTTTTCAGAATCAGAGATAGAAGTGAACCGCATACAAAAATAGTTACGAAGCTCCTGAAATAATGGATCATACTTTCTCGATAAACTCATGATTACGGCGTACAAGCAAACTATGAAGAGAAATTCTGGACAAACCGTTATTATTTTAACCAGAAACCCGGGCGCGACTATCTCAGCAACCAGAAGATACCAAACACGCTAGCTTATATTCACTTATAGCCAACCCCGAAATGGGTATTAGGAACCTAGCCATTATTTTATTACACTATTTGCGAAGAAACACACGTGTACTATGTCGAAGGTCCGCTTGACATAACAAGGGCGAGACCCAAGATGTTGTTCTTACGACATGGGAGCAGCAAACCAGTGGATCGATTCTTGGTTCAACAAGCTGGATTATACACGCCTTCTAGGCTTGTTTGGTTCGGAGAAAGATAATAGACTGTTGTCGATCTCTAGTGTACCACGTTCACAAACATCCAAATTAATTATTTAAGAGCCAGTTCTTCAAAATAGGGCACCCCTTTCTTCGAGATGTCATATTGATGGGCTCCGATTGGGATGAACGTTTCAGATTTTTTTTTGTGCATATGGTCACTGCTTCTGTCTGTCACGTTACATTTTTACGCATATTTCATAAGATAAGTCAGCAAAAACGATAAAATCAGATTCTATCCCAACTGCACATTATTAAGGTCACTAAACCGCACATTTTTTCTACAGAAAGTTATTTTCTATCATGAACGGTTTTCGTGTTATTTTCATTTTAATACGTCTGTGACGTTACACAATTTTCGCAGTGAGTTTGGAGGTTGCCCGACTAAATTGAAAAGGTCTGTTCCGTTGGCCCCCAAATTTTCATGAACACAGTTTTTAGTTGAAGCTTGGAAAACAAGGAAGAAAAATATGAAATATAGTTTTCCTGAAGAAAAACTTTGTTTTCGATTTTATGGAGTATTCTCAATGATCTGTCACGTTACAACCAGAATCTGTCACGTTACAGTTCTATATTTTTATTACAGCAAGCATATCGAGACAGTCGTGCACAAATCATCCTTGAGCTGGGAACTGAGTATTAACGGGAAATTTCATGTTTATTTAGAAAAACTTATTGGTTTTGATGAACAAACGTGAATAACTTATGAAAAGGTCGTAATTTCACGAAGTAACATATTATGTCGAAAAAAAAATCTAAAATAACTTAAAACATCTGCATTTTGAAGCACAATTTTTCATGAGAATTTTGAATTGAAAAACCATTCAAAATTCAAAACATTCTATAACTTAATTTATTTAACGAAAAAAATTAAATTAAAATAAAAAAATTAAAAAAAAAGAGTTTTTAAAATAATTTAAAACCTTTTATTGTTGTTTTCTCCACACTGCAATTATATTTTAAACATTTTTTATTTGCAATTAAATTTTAAACGAATTATGTTTTTGCGTTTGGTATCTGCGAGTTTTTTATTAAAAGGGCGTATTTTCACTACTAGATATTTTTGTTGAAGAAAAAAGTCAAAATATTTCGGAAAATTTTTCTTAAGAGCATTTTGCTTCGAAATTATATTTAGTATTAGTATTGTATAAGAAAATTATATTTATGACTGGCAAATACTAAGAAATTCAAAAGCATACTTGAAGTTAAAAATGCTTCCTTACTAATAACTTCCTAATAATGTAATTACAGTTCCTTCAGTTTTCAAGTTTTCGTTAACAAAAAAATCATTGTATTTTTTGTAATTGTATTTTTTTTAATATTTTTTTTTCTTTTTGAAAATTTTACCAAAAAATATTCACAAGGAAGAATTGATTCCCTAGAACTCGCTATCATATAGCTTTGCTTCACCAATGGCGCTTTTCGAACGATGTATTTTGAAAGTAGTGCATTCAGATCTTGTACACCCTTTTTAAATATTACTCTTGAATAAAAATTGTTTGTTTAATAATGCAAAATACTTAGTCTCCCATAAAGATGAAACGTATAAGGTTTCATCAGAATCGAAGATGGTCACCCTTTTTGACTTAATTGAATCAAACTTAATGGAATTGCTTCACAGCAGAAAACATCTGTCACGTTACATAAGATCAACCGTGTTTTCTCAAAAATGAATAAAACTTTAAGGTTTTCACAATACAATTTCAAAAAGTAGACTCAAAGTAGTAATAAAAAATATAGGTTAGACATTGTATGCATGCTTTTAGTGTGGTCCACAAAACTTTTTCGAATTTTTGATCTGTCACGTTACAAGTTATATAGTTTCCATTACTTCACAATTAAAAATAAGCTATATTCATCTCAATTTTTCAGGCAATATCATCAAATTTAAATTAGACTACGATGCAAAAATGTTGTTCTAGGCAAAATGTTGAAAATATGGATTTTGTGTACATTTTTATCTCCGGTCTTTTAGTCATTTTCAGGTCATGCAAGTAGCATCAACAAACTTTTATAAATGACAGACATGGAATTTTTTTCTGGGCTCACCATTCATATTTTTTAATATTAGAAGTTATATACATACGGAAAACAAACAGTTTGACGCAAAATTTAATAAAAAAAAATTTCGCCTGTGGTTGCCATTTTCGAAGCCTTAACCATATGTGGGATGGATTTCGGTCAAATATTAGATTCCTACTTTGATCGGACGTGGGATAAAACGGGCATTGAAAATTGTCCGAAAAATAGGTCAAAATTTTAAAACCTTTCTAACTCTGGTTTAACTCGATGAAATTTGATTCTGTTTAGTTTTTCTGAAAGTGTTTTGGGAGGGGTTGAAAATACCTTTTCGATTTGTAACCAATTGGTGCAATTGTGCCTTGCTCAATCTTGAACACTAGGATTGCCTCGTTGGTTACGTTCATTATAAACTTTCAAATGCATGATGATTAAATAAATAAATAAATAAAAAAATAAATAAATAAATAAATAAATAAATAAATGAATAAATAAATGAATAAATACATTAATTTATTAATATATTGCATTTTTATTACATATGACAACTAAACACAAGAATACAAATCAATATTCGAGATCCAAAATTTTGAAAGGCTTCAAATCCAAAGTTCGAACCATCAGAACCAGATATCGGCGGTTTGAGACTTAGTTTGGCCGTCATGATCTGCTGACTGAAAGAAGGACACTGTTCGCACTACGTGTAGGAAGGATACTTTATTCCCAAATTCCCAAACGCCAAAAACTGGTAACGGAAAATTTTTGAAACTCCCACGTCAAAATTAAATTGAAAAAAAATTGAAAAAGGGTACGAAATTAAATAAGTTCTAAAATACCAATTTATGACAAAAAAAATTGGTAACATAAAATCTCGACGTTCAATACATTTTAAAAGCATTTCACATCAAAAAACGAACTCGATTTCTGAAATTTCTGAATCTTAAAATAAAATTTTAGTTCCACCTTATATGGGAATTTCATATGCGACCGGAGTCAGTCAGTCAATCCATATTTTCGGAACCATATATCAATATGAAATTTCAAAGACGTCTATAGGGGTAATATGCTCTTCATTTGAGAGTAGATTTGTGAAAGTCGGCCCAACCATCTGCGAGAATCTGATGTGAGCTTGTAAATTTTAAAATCGGGCAACATTTCCCGGGCACTTCTGGAACCGTCTATGGTAATTAATATGGCCTACGAGACTTTGGTTGGCCGTCAGTGACCTAGAACTGTAAATAAAAATTGTTTGGTAGCCTTGTTAGCAACATATTTACCTTTTTGCATTCATTCGGTTTGAATCAGAACCACACCACACTTCACAACTCGTAACTCCGGAAACGGAAGTCGCATCGGGATGAAATTTAATAACAGTGTATGGGGATTTCCATTTTGAACAAAGTTTGACCAAATCAATTTATCCATCTACGAGAAACCGATGTAACTGTTATGCTGAATTTTAATACTTCGGCCAGGGCTTCCGGAACCGTTGATGTTGACCAATGTGGCCAAAGAGACTTTGGATGACTATTAGTGACCTATAACTACAAATCCAAGCTGAAATCGAGATTCATTGCGTGGCCGTACTCATCAACCTGTAATTCCGGAACGAGGAGTCGGATGCAATAGAAATTCAAAAACCTATGGAAACGGTGTACCTTTCATTTGAGACTAAGTTTGTGAAAATCGGATCAGCCATCTCAGAGAAAATTGAGTGATATTTGTAGTAACATACGCACACACATAGATGCACACAGATATTTGAAGGGGAGGGGGCAGAAGGAACAAGAGTTCAGGGGTTTAGGCATGTCCACCCCCTTAAACTTACTGCGAGCTGGGAAGTCTTGCTAGGATATTGTGGGGTTCCAGCAATCAAAGATCTTAGCAATAAAAGCACCCTAGCCCAAGCGGCACCTCAGGTTTGACCCCAGTAACATCCTGATTACAGCATACTAACCTTGGCGAACATCAATGGACAGGGCACGGAACACGCAATGGACGGCGATTCTGGGCTGACAGGCGTGATGTTCTACTCCCTGAGTATGAAAGGATTACACTGACTTGAAGAAGCAAGTGTACTAACAGCACTAACAGTTGCCTCCGTCCCATTAAAATGATGACAAGCCTCCGGGTACGTTCAACTCGTCACCGTTTAGTTGGTGGTACTAGGTTCGGGTGGACCATCCCCGATTTTACGCCGATCCTGCTCTGAACACTACTCCCCATAACCCTAACAACCCTTGCGTGGCTTTCCTGCATGCATAGATAACTATTACAAGAGGCGACTACGTACAACGAGTGGAGATAGTTGCCCGGAGCTGCGGTCCAACAAAATGGGACAAGAAACCCACCCATATGGCGTAGGCGCTGCGAATCCGTCACCACCACCAGCAGCAGCTGAAGTTATTCAGCAAAAGAAGAGAAGCAACAGCAACAGCAGCAGCAAAAACAACTGTAGCAGCTGCCAGAGCAGAGTGGAGTAACCAGTACCCCACATAAGCCGAAAGTAGTGACGGCAAAGTGCTTGGTGGAGGAGGTTCGAAAGTTTTTTGACACGAGAAACAATATCCATAGGGACATTAAGGAGATGATTCTCGGAATCCAAAAGGTGTGTCTGCCGTGAAGGAATATGATACGGCAGAGCATTGTCGTCGACTAAGGCTACTATCTTCCAAGCCCCTCTGAAGCAGGGGAAAGAGAAGTTGCTTGGAGTGGAGAACACGCCAGTTTCCGTGACTTCAAATAGGGCAAGAGCCTCGCCAGGAGCCAGAAGACCAGGCGGATCCAAGACACAGACGCCTGATGACACTCTCACAGCTAAAGGAAGGACGCTACTCAACAAGGAGAAAGCCGGGATACCGTTGTAAATCGGAAGGTAAAACTCAGAGAACAGCAAAAGTGAACGAAGAAGAGAAAAGTAGGGCAGAAGAGGAAAAAAACCTCCGGCTCGTAAGAAGGCATCGAAGGGATAAGCCGTACTCGTCAAAGCCAATGATGCGACGACGTATACAACACTCCTCAAGAAGATCAGAGAAGATATGGAGCTGAGGAATTTGGAAGAAAACGTGATAATAACCAGGCGTACCCAAAAAGGTGAGATGGTCTTCGAGTTGAGGATCCCACAATTAACAGCTCGACTATACAGCAGATTATTTCCAAATCACTGGGTGAAGAGGCAGAAGTTAAAGCCTTAAGCCCGGAGAAGGTTATTGTGTACAAGGACATTCATGAAATCGCGACGAAAGACGAGCTGTGAGGTGCACTGAAGCAGCAGTGTAACCAGCGCGAGGTATTCATGACGATCTGGTTAAAGAAGGGGTACGAAAAAACTCAGGCAGCGATGATAGTTTACCGGTAACCGCTGCCGACGAGGCACTGGAGGTAGGCAAAGTTAAAGTTGGATGGTCGAGATGCCCATTGAGAGCTGCCCCACAAGTAAATAAACTAGCGGAGAAATGCTTCAAGTGTTTGGGCTTTGGACATTTGGCAAGGGCTTGCAAAGGCCCGGATTGATCCGGGATGTGCTGCAAATGCGGGGAGAAGGGCCATTTTGCAGAGGCCGAAGTTCTTGCTTTGCACTCCAGCTGACGGAAACAACCATCAGACAGTTGGCTCAACCCAGATAAATCTGAATCACTTTGACATCGCACAGCAACTGTTGTGACAGTCTACGGCAGAAACAATATGTGTTGTCGCTTTGATTGCAGAGCCGTATCAAGCCCCCCCCCCTTGATAACAGTAACTGGGTGGCGGATAGTTCGGGAACAGCGGTGATACAAGTTATGGACAGATTCCCCATTCAGTAGGTGGTTGAACGCTCATACGAGAGCTTTGAGATCGCCGAAACCAACGGCGTCTTCGTGAGCAGCTGTTACGATCCTACAAGGTGGGCAGTGAATCAGTTCAGCCTTATGCTGGAGCAGTTGATCGGTCGGAAGCCGGTAGTCATTGGTGGTGACTTCAAGGCCAGGGCTGTGGAGTGGAGCAGTGGAGTAACCAATACAAGAGGGTGTATCCTGCTGGAAGCTCTAGCGAAGTTAGACGTACGATTGTGCAATGAAGGTTCTGTTAGCACATTTCAAAGTGACGGGAGGGGAGTCTATCATCAACGTTACATTCTGTAGCCCTTCACTGACGGCGAACATGAATTGGAGAGTATGCGAAACGTTTACGCATTGCGGCCAACAGGCGATTCGCTACCGTATCGGTCAACTGAACCTTGCTGCAGCACGGCGAGCGAAAGCTTTCAACAAAGACCTCTTCGTTGAGGCACTTCGGCCAAACGACGACACCGAGAAGGTGGATGCGGATGACCTAACAAAAAGGATTGCCGCGAAAACTGGAACCACGCAATAGACGGCGTCAGGCTTACTGGTAGAACGAGACGCGCTGCTTGTCTCAGAGCCAGAAGGCCCCCGACTATCTACAGGGATGAACGATGGGGTCTTGACACTGCGGCTGCCCTGAAAAGTTCAAATTGTGGGTTTCGCGAACCACGTGTCACTAACGGTGAAGGGTGAGACACTTCAAGAAGTGGAGAGGTCGGTGACGGAGTCAATAGACGCAATCGAGAACTGCATGAATGGGGTCAAACTGCAGATAGCTCGCCACAAGACGGAGGTGCAGATCATGCAGGTGCAGATCATTCAGGTGCAGATCGACGTCGGAGGGCTTGTGATGACATCGAAGTGTGCACTGAAGCAATTAAGAGTAATAATCGACGACCGGTTGAGCTTCAACAACCACGTCAACTACGCCTGCGAAGAGTTGGCGAAGGCAACGAACGCAATAGCGAGAATCATGCCAAACGTCGGCGGCACACCGACTCATCCCAAATGTTCGAAAAATTTGGAGGACTATACCTGGTGCGACAGTTCACAATACCGTCGAAGAGATGTGCCACAACGAGCGTACCTCGGACGCTGTCAACAGAGTGGTTACGAGTATACTCTCCGAGCTGCAGAGTACGTGGCGAAGTGACCATCAAAGTAACGTCATTGGCTAGAAAGTCGCCGTGAAACCACAACTCGGGGTTCAGGAGAAATTCCGCCGCCGGGAAACTCTCCGTCGGTGTAGACTAGGTCCACCAGTTGAGCAGTATGCGACGTAGCACCGGGTACGGGTTATTGGGGCGCCAGCGAACTAGACGTCAGGCTTCATCGGAATCGCCGGACTGACCTCGACACCCTACCGGATGGCTCGTGAGTAGGCTAGATCCACCGCCGGAGATTAGACCGAGTAGACCGCGACGAATAGCTATCAGTGGCTCACGGAAACGAACATCAGTGTCGGGTGACATCTACCGCCGGGGAATTCACAGTAGGATAGATTCGCCGCTGTGGATTATCCGTCTAAATCGTAACAAAGATGGCAGCTAATTGGCTCACTAAATAAACACCGGTACCAAGAGATACTCGGGTGCCGGTCATCCCTCAGTCGGAGTAAGATAGTTCACCGCCGGAAAACGAGAGCTAAAATAACGTAATATATGGAGACAAGAAACAATAGTGGAGTCGAGAATTAAGGCTCAAAGGTCGAGCCATCTCATGAACCAAATTAGGGTCCGAGATAGAAGCAGAAGAGGTGCGACAAAAGCACAACGAGCCCCTACGAAGTAATACCTCGAGGTAGTATATATTGTTATTATTTATACATGGCAAATATCATTCCGTCAGCAAGTATCCTCAACAGATAAAAGTGTTAACGATCTACCTCGTATGAAGCTGATGCCAGATGCTCATGGTTTGGATCCCGCAAAAAAATTAAAGTAAAATAAAGGGATTGAAATTTTGTCGTGATATTAATGTTCTACCAGTACTTCGACGATTGAGTTTTATGCATATATTTAAGCGCCCGACTATATGACGTGAACTGATTTATGATTAATTACATCTTGATCATAATGTGGTTTTCGTAGTTGTGAATTTTCTCACAAAGTCAAAACAGTCTGGATATTTCCTCGTGAACTATTTCAGGAAAAATATCGGAGTTTTATTCATTACTCCTTTCAATCATCGTGCATCCATATTTTATTCCTTATATAATAGTCACGATTCAATATCAGTGCTCGTGAAACAGTTCACAAACTCATGAATTATTCATGAACTCACGAGCTGATTCATGATTCTCAGCACATTATTCACGATCTATTTTTCAAACTTCTGATATTTAGAAGATATCCCTAATCATTTTCAATTTCATATCACTTTACACATGGTCATGAAATTTTCACGTGAATTATTTCACAAATTTGGAATATTATCCATGGAATTGTTTTTATTCCATGCACTTTTTCATGAAATATCATATAGTTATTTCCAGAATCCTTGGTCTTAATAAATCAAAGAGAAAAAACGTGCTTAAAGTTTCATGAATACGAATTTCCGTAAATCATTCAATCATGAAATCGTGATTTAATTCATGAATTTCGAACAGATTTTTCAAACCTTATCGTAACCACTTTAATTCAAACGATATTATTCAGCCAAATTCCCAAAGTCGTGCAAAAAGAAAGCTACTCGCCTCCTACTACGATCCATCGCAATGACACGTGCAAAACAAACACCATCACACGGAACGAAAAATTACCTCTATTCTCAAACAAATGCGGATCACTGCTGTGCGCTGCCACCGGTCGGCTGACCAATTCCAGCAACACCAGCAGCCCCGGATGCACTATCATCAGGTAACAAAAATTGCACTTCATTATTCCTGTTTGCTTTTCTCATCAATCTCATCCCGTTCACAACACACGGGCTAGGCTTGGCCCGGAATCTGGCAGCAGAGAGTGCCTTAGAGCACCGGAGCTGCCGGAAGCTTCCTGCAGAACGTCTTCACCGTTGACCGTCCGGTTTTCCCCAGCCGGAAACAAGGCATTCCAACTCCGGGCGGCTACCTGGAGAGGTGTACAAACATCCGCCACTGGGACTCAGGGACTGGATGTATCACTCGCAGGTGCAGACTAGGCACAACTCACACGTGTCTCGGGCTCTTTCACTCTCAATTAATCCAATTAGCAGATCAGCTTTTCAGTCGTTCTGATTCATTTTTTGTCATTCGTTAGTCGAGGATAGCGCTGGAACTTTTCACATGTTGATTTTCAATTTGCTTGAAAAATGTCAATCTCCGGGGAGGGCAGGTCGTCATTCGTCTTAATTGCTCAACACGTTACACCGATTAATGTCCTATGCTTCAGCTCGTATATCCGAGTCCGCTTGATTTCGGTAAACAGATTTATTTCAAACACGGACAAACAACAACAGATCACTCGCCTGCAACTTCACGGCACAATGCCTTCGAACCGACTAATCCGGACCGGATTCTCCAACTGACTAAACTCAAAACTATTTCGCGAAAAATCATTCTAAACCTTCGTCACCGTGGCAAAACAGTTCATCAATCGACAGTTGTAGCAAAGAATAACAACTACAACCACAAGAAAAGCTCAATAGTTGCGTTTAATTTCACCTGTTCTGTTCTGAATGGATTGCCTTCCCTTCCCCCGCCCCACCCACGCATAGCTCCATGAACACATTTGTTTGTGTTCTTTAATTCAATTGTTGTCATGGTAGCATAATTACAAACACGTACCAACACCAGTAGCCCCCTGCAGGTTCCATGGAGATGGGGCGTAGTGCGAGGCGTACGTGTGTAAACATACGGGAATACAGGTGAAAAACTTTTAGGTTCTCGCGAGGCCGAAGAAAAGAGTTGTAGTTAGTTTGCAGCCGATGGCTAACCCCCAGGGAGTCGCGTAGTGTGTTGAGTACATCAGAAATTCCAGTAAAATCGACTTAGAGTAGTAGGTAGTAGTAAATGTTCTGTAGCAGCATTAAGGTGCTAGTAAAATAAGGTTACAGTAATAGTCCAGAATAACATATATCTCACGACTTATGCGTGAAAAACAATTTTTTGTGTTCATGGTAGATTGGTACACTGAAGAAAATACCCGCAATCACTGCAAAGTGAATAACATTTGCTCAACAAAAACTCCTTTGTGTGCACCAAACTGATCACACAACAAAAAAATCCCAAACATCGAAAACATCGCGTTCAATTTCTAGTGCACAGCGCGTTACTGGATCCGACATATTATTGTCTACTACATGTCGTTACCCGCTCACTGATGCAGACTTTTTGTGGTGTTACTCGATAGAGCTTCGGTTAGTCGCCGGCATCGAATTGCTGAATGATAGGAATGTAAGGTCTTTATTTCCCGATTCCATATTCCTCTTTCCACCTACCCGACACGTGAGCTGGATTGCCAGTGCCTATCGATAGAGTCAGTGGAACAACAGAACGCGTCCAATGACTCCCTCGACTGGGTTCCGCCACCGATGAAGCTGTTGCAAATGTGTTGGTTTTGTTTACATTTCTCGAATATTATGCACCAAATAATCCGTGATTGAACGTTTGTTTATATGCTTAACACTGGCTGGCGTTCCACCCTTTTCTTCCTGTACCACCCACCCTTGGCATAAATATGTTGCTTGTAGTTTCGTGCTGTTTCATAGCCGTTACGTTCCGACACGTGTCAATGGGAGCTGGAAGTTGGTTGTTCGATG
Source organism: Topomyia yanbarensis (assembly GCF_030247195.1). Lineage (NCBI taxonomy): Eukaryota > Metazoa > Arthropoda > Insecta > Diptera > Culicidae > Topomyia > Topomyia yanbarensis. Next base: position 25,525 of record NW_026683902.1, on the reverse strand, counting down.
CAAAATGCGACCAGCAGTGGCTTGTGGAATGCAAACTGTGTCACCTACTTAAATCTGCTTTGTGCTGATGTTTTGCAACGGCTGTTCTTTAAACCGGGGGCTCTGCGTGAAATGGTTTTGGGTATTGATTCGTGGATTTACAACTGAATCGGAGAAATCGGTAACAAGAACTACGATGTCACGTTTTTCCGAGTGTTAGGAGGTGCATTTGATATAATATAATATAATATATTATAACAAACCATAACAATTAACGACCAGCTGATTGCATAATAATAGACGGCCACTTATGTATGGGGCATTGTATCAAGCTGTAAAATAATGACGTCTGTCAACACTTTTTAAATCGCTAGATATTAAAACCCCTCTCGAAAGTTTATGAAAATGAATCCAAAATCTGTCTGAAAATCTCATTACCAGCACTGATCCCCTAAAGTCCAAGCGTCTTTGTATCTTTCGTCGTATATCTTTTAAGCCTAATGAAGCAAAAGATTTGGCGCTATTGCCCTCTGGCCGATTTCATCGCCAGCAGTTTATCATAATCGCGGAGGGAAACTTAATTCCAAATTAATTTGATAAATTATTTATCAACCTCCTCCATCTTTCGTTACATCTAATACTTGGCAATTATAGCCGCTCAAGCGGGAAAGATTCCGTCCTGTCTCTGTGTCGAGCATCCGCCCAGCACCTTCGCACCTTAATCTGGTATCTTATCGCTGAGCTCTTGCTTTTCTCTTTGACTTATTAAATCGGAATTATTCTCGTATTCCACCAACCGGTGGCAGCAATAGGGAACAATACTATCGCGGCAAAACTAGACACTTCCTGACAAAGGAGGACGCCATCCGCTTTCCACTTTTCTTATTCTATAATGAGTACAATAAGAACCATTCGATTCTTCACCGATGCGGTCAGTGCCCTTGGAGGATCTATTGTATTCTACAGCAAATAGATTTGGCCAGTTAATAACGAATATTTTTATTGATCACTATTTGATTATAATAGACACAAGAAGATAATCCACCAAAATACTAACGAAATGGTTTTTGGAAAATTGTTGACTAAAAGAAAAGAACTAGCCTTGGCCAACTCTTTTATTAACTTTTAACAAAAAACTAGAGCTATGTAGACTCATATAAGCATGTTTTAAAACAAATGTTAAGAATCTTTTATTTCCTGATTCTAACGAAATGGTCGGTTAGCGAGCATAAATCATACTTTTTTTAAATATTCAAAAATGTTGAAACTTGGTAGAATTCGAACACAAAAAAACAAAGATTTAACTTGTGTAGTTATTTCTAAAGCACGGACAGACTCAACTGGATTCGCCTCTACAGAAAAGCGGCGATTGGTTGAAAATTTTTCTGGGCAAGAAGACTATGTTAGTAAAATTGCTACTTTTGATTTGTTTTCAAACAGTTTGAGTTTCATATGCAGATTTTACAAGTTGCTAATTGAATGCGACAAAGCTTTCACTTCGGGGCTGTGCAACAAGACCGGTATACTGAAAAGACAGTATTGTTAGCTGTACCTCGGCCTGTACCCTTGTTGTATTGTTTCCGTATTGGTAGCAGCAGTAGCATTTCAAGGTGCAGGATCAATCCGAATAAAATAAAGATATGCCCAATAAATACCCAATAATATTATAATAGAACCTAATCGATTGATGAAAATTCGGTGCCAACGACGAGCCATTCGAGAAGAGCCATCCTTACTGGAAAGCGATACAACAGAACAGCAATTGATTTGTATCTTTATTTGTTGTTGCAGCTTCGGCTCTGGTGTGTTCGCAACACCAAGAAACTTTGCTTTATTTTCTACGCAATCAGAATGCTTCATAGATGAAGAAAGCTTTCTTGTGAATGAAGAACGAGCGGTTCAAGATGCGAGTATTGCCATGTTTGCGAGAAACGCAGAAAATTTTTCCGTCCATGTCACCGAGGAAATAACCCAACCAAAACCCTAAACAACAAACAGCGGTCAACAGCCGAGCCCATGCGCTGTACGGCTAGGTGCTTATGAAGTTCAATGGATGTGTCTTGATAGACCATGAATCATTTGCGAAAATCAATTTTAAACAAATCCTGGAGCCTTCAAATTCAAGTTTCCTCGCACATTCTAGTTTGTTTTCACGGCAAAGAATTATGGTTTGGCAAGAGATCTACTCCGGTAGCAAGAAAATCGTTTTTGAGACGGACAAGAATACGAATTTGAATGTGCTAAAATTAAGGGGGCATAACAAACAAATTTCTCCACAAACAAAGCCCCATGATGGTTTAGCTACGTTTTGACCAGACCTACCCAGTTGCCATTGTAGTAAGGGCGTGCGATGGTTCAACGGCAGTGGACACAGCTCATTCTAGAAGAATCCACCAAATTATTTCCGGCCTCGTTCAATAGACCAGCAACGGGCGATGTGTTAATAACCAGCGAGAGAAAAACGAAAAAATCTTACTTTTTTCTTATCATCGTCTCATCATCATTGGATTTAAACTGTGAAGTCACGTTCCACGTTCACAGTCAAATTGCTTAGGGCATATTCAGCAGTGTAATGTAGTAATTAATATAGGAGTTTGGGGGAAATAATTCAAAGGCCAAGTAACGACCTAAAAACACGTTCTGGACTGGTCCAGTGTGAGATTCAACATTTTGACAGTTCCGTGACATAAAACTCAAAATTTTAAAAATAGAACTTACTTTCCCAGCAACAGCTTGAGCGGGTGTTCATTATAGTTCAAAATTCATGTCATGTCATTCATGTCTTAAGCATTACTTAACACAAAAGACGAATTTCGCGCCAACTCGAACAAATGTTGGTAGCACCCTTTCAGATTTCGTCACAAAAAGCCACTTTGCATACTTTGTTTTTTTTAAATGATCTAGACTTTTTTTACCAATTTTTTTCAAATATAGTTTTTCAAATATAGTCTAAAAATTACAAGTCCTACAAAAAATGTTGTAGGAATGATTTTCACAAAATTTGTCAAATTTTTGAATAAAAAAATTGAAAAAATTCTTTATCGACTCCTATACTGAAAAAAATCGATTTTAAAAATTTAAGGTCGATTTACAAAAAAACCTCATCTTTGATTTGGATGAAATTTTGTTCCAAGGTAGGAAATTATGTTCCCTACCTATTGTCGAAAATTCAAGTTAGGCACTTTTAAGAAAAAAAAGGTTATTGGAAAAAAACTTTTCCTTGCCCAAACTGATTTTTTTTTCAGCGCATTTTTCGCGAAAAATAAACCAATAATAGTCATAATCATCTCAGAATCCAATTTGTCAACGGCTAGTTGCTTGATACGTGCAAAAAGTATCAGTAACGAATTTGGTATAGCATCTCGGACTGGACTGGAACGAGACCGAAGGGATCCATTTAACGGAGATCTGGTACTAGAACACTTAGCGCACGACCAGACAACATGTTTAATATCGCGATAACCGCCACCACAAGCGTAGAAACCACTCTTCACGACCCCAATACGCCAGAGATAGGCATTCTACGTACAATGATTGTAAATGACCCGTGATATCACCCGAATGAAGTCATGCCCCTCATCCATTCTCTTGGACCAAGGTTTGTTAATACCTATGAGATTCCTGAACTACCATTGCTCCCCGAAATTTGCCTGAGAAGAAATATTTAAAAACTCGTTGAAGCTAGGCGATCTTTCAGATATATCTAGAGAAAATTTTTTACAAAGTGTTGTAATGACGTCGTAATAAACGAAAGAGAAAGTAAACAAAGAGAGGCTCTCAATGTTACTTACGTCGTATTGAAAATTTTGAAAATTTTCTCTAGATATCACATTCTGTTTGCGCCAGCTTTAGGGTTGCATAAGTTCGAGGAAGTGAGACTTCACTGTAGTACAGGACAGTTAGGTATCGCATAATGAACCGACTATCATAGGCGTTACGGAAGAGTTTGTTGCGTTCAACACTCATTCTGCAGTCAGTTTTCTAGAAGATTCTCACTTCCTGAGCAGAACAGTTGTGTTCATCTAATAATTGTAGCAACCTATACTATATAGTACAAATTGCAATCAGAACAGTCAGTCATTATTCATAGTTAATCAGTATCAATAGTTACTCCTAATAACTTGTAACAAACTTTATCATACTACAAGGTCACAATATAGAATAAAATGAATTACATACAGAATAGTACCACGTTTAATACTAAACAGATTGGGCTTATAATAAGTGCCTAGTTCTACTGAATAAACCCACGGAATTTATCTAAGTGACCGCGAGTTCTTACTGCACCGTGAACCGAACAGTTTTCCCTCGTCATAAAATCCGACAGCTCTACAGACGTTGATGTGCGGAAACATGGTGTATTTTAGAACTTTGTTTCATTGAATGATCCAATCGAAATACTTCTTTTTGATGAAACGTATCAGAGCACAGAAGTCCTGAGTAAAATACTATTGGATTGGGATTACATTTTAGAACTATTCTTTATTTTAAGGTATTATACAACACTTAAATCCAACTAACATGACACAAGTTCTAAACAAACAAGTTTGGCAGGTTTTATTCCATAATTACAATTGTTTTGAAAATTAGCACACCCAATAAATATTGTGAAATCACTTTTCACATACATTTCATTTTCATTTCCTGGAAGACTCAAGTTAATACAGTACATAATACAGATATCTTTTTCGAAAAATTTATTATGTAAATAGTTATTAACAAAAAAAATGTTTGGACAAAACATGAACATAAAACATCTAAAGATCACCCTTGCCGTTTCCAAACAATTCTCGACAGACTACAAAAAGATAGCATGAAATGTTTTTGAGGAAAATAGTTTCTGGTTAATTTGTGCAAATGGTGTCTTCGAAGAATTTTACTAACATAGCGTGTCCTTTCTTCTAATACTATGCATTAACTAATTTAACCTCGTCAAAATGAAATATTTGCTTAGATTGAAATTCATTGATAGGTAAAATGTTAAAAAAAGCTGTGGAGCATTTCAAAGTTAGGCTCAGATGAAAGCTTGCGATTAGTAAGTACTTCAGCAATACTGATTTTTTGTGGTAATATTTTCTCCCAGGACACTGTGTTAAGTGTATTCTACTTCATTGCGGTTATGTCTTTGATATTATCCATCCATCCTTTTTAATCATGGAAAATATTCCCAGCCATACTTGAACTATGTTTCAGATAACAGTACTTTTGTGACTATTTGAACTGATTCACGAATACGTAAGAAATGATGTGAACCATGTGTTAAGCATACCATGAACAATACTTAACGAATGTGTGAACTAGTTCGCGTGAAAGTAATTAGGTCACACGAAAATAATGGAATGAAAGTATGCTATTTGACCATAGAGAGCATATTCAATTTAAACAAACATAAAAAGTTCAATGCCTTACATTTACTTTGTGTCATCCCATCAACTACTAACAGATCGACTTAACCGTTAGCTAGACACTAAATATAGGGCCATTTGTTGTGTATTCTTGCAAATGCAAGAGTCGCTTCTTATATCATTTATGGAACAGTGAACAATGAAATATTCATAAAATAAGTTCAAAAAGTGATTTATGAAGAGCTTATTTCAAACAGTCTCCAATATCCTTCCAGATCAGAAATTTTACGACAATTTTCAGTATTCTCTTATCTCAAGAATGCTCTGGCACGCTAAAATTAGAGTAGATTCTTAAATAACCCAGTGAATCGGCCTCAAGAAAAATTTCCATTATGACGCAGCACGTTTTGATGGACAACTGCTCGCACAATTTCCGGACCCAAGCCATAATATAAACTGTACGAGCAGTTGTTCATCATTGACATTGACTCCGATTTGATTTGGTGTCTTCTACACCTTGTAAATATGTTGAGAAACCTCTTTGACACACATTACGCTTAACGTGATACCAATTTTTATCCTAAGGGAAGAATATTTCATATTGCATAATACATTTATAAAATGAGAAATATATGTTCAAGTAAGGATTTACTATAATTTGGCTTGCTTCGTCAGCTAGAGACCATTTAACTTGATATTGCGATATAATTTGAATTGAGTTTCAAATTATACCAGTATTTTCATGTCCCAAGTAGCATTTCTAGTTTTATAGCACACTAGAAGTGCAATCTAAGTTTTAAGGAAGACTTCAAGAGTGGCATAAAACCTTAATTGTTACTAGGGGTGAGCTCCTTACATTTCATTATATTATCAGCTGTTTTCTTTTTATTTTTACCGAAAATGTCGACAAAATTCCCAAATAAACTATTTTAAGCTTGTAGTACTTTATGAATGAATATCATGTAAAGCCATAAACAACTCTAAGTAAAAGTCTATTATAACACGAATTTCAATGAACCTAGTACTTTTAATACCTCATGAACAAAAAATTTGATCGATTTCATTAGGCTTACAAATCAGATCAAAAAGCAGACAAAATCGAGGACAAACTAAATTGGGATTTTTCTGTACATCAACGAAATATTATAGACGGTCTTGTATCTTAGGACATATTTCTAGTTTCAACAGTCTTTGATTTGTAATTGTTTCCACTAAGAACCTATCAAAATTTGATTCAGTTCTCAGTTACTATATGATGCCACCAACTGTAATTGTAGTTACTTTTAAAAAAAACCTGTTTTAATCCACCTAGCGGTGCAATTGTGCCTTTCTCATTTCTCTAAACTATGGCACGGAGGCTTTTTATGTTCAACATAATTGTGGAAATGTCCATTACATTCTTAGTACACTTTGCACTTATACACAATGGCATGCCAGCCACGAACTTGATGAGCTACGTGTCGACGGTGAAACACTTGAATCAAAAAATATCATACTTCATTAGCCTAATCAGAATTAGATCAATGTTATCTGCTTGCTAACTCATTTTGTCATGCGGGGGTGGGTATGTGAGGAGGGCGAAAGTCCCATGAACGAACGACTCCCCAGCTTAAATTGGTATGCTTTGTGATATAGTGGTGGTTTAAATATGATGAGGTTTAAAGGGAGGGGTATGAGGGCTGATTGGGGTGGTGGTCTTAGGGGTGATTTAAGGAGATTTTTAAGGGAGGGGAGTGAACAGTAGAGGGGGGATGTAACCCCTCTCCGTAAACCATCAACTACGCCCCTGTTAAAATCCAGAAACCTTATGAGAGTCGAAAAAAATTAGGGGGATTAGGTTGACGTTTTTCAGAGTGATTGCATAACCTTTCTATATGAGAAAGGCAAAACGGTTTCAGCCCTAAGGCTTGACAATTCACCCAGGAAAATGGATATGAGTTCATGGAATGGAAAGCTTAATCCTGTGAATTCGATTTCACAAAACAGTGTTTATCTTTCATTTTAAGTACAAAAATGTAAAAATTGATTACGTATTTCTAATGTCAGCTGCATCGGAAAACACTAAAAACAACACATGACTGAATGACCCAATTAGTAATACGGAAAGCATACTGAGTTCCATTCTGCTGTTTCCTTACATTTGATACTCATTCCAAGAACTCGATAATCAGTGTTTTGTAGTCCACTTATTAAATTTCCTTTGTGTATCCGCGAAAAACCGAAAAAAACGAAATAACCCTCAGAATAGTTCCCGTGCATCAGTGGATCGAGACTGGCAAGTGAGTCGAAGTTCCAAAAAAAAAAAACAAAATTAAACATTCAATCGCGAGGATAATTAAAAAGCAATTAAAATATTGAAAAATGAATTGAAATCGAATTATGTGCATCCGTTTGATATGCGCCACACTCGGAACAGAAAGCATATGGTGACTCTTTCACTAGCGGACAATTGCGGAGAGATAAGCCGCGGCCGTTCCGTCAAGCCGGATTTGGCTGGGCGCGCGAGGGTGTGGTTTAATACTTTAGCCAAACCTGTCGAGTAGTAAATTGGTGATAAAAACAGCTGCTGAATCCAAACAACAACAAAAAAAAGTATTTTATAAAACAATCAGGTTTGGATCAACATGCCTTGCTTTGTGTGCTGCCGGGCATGAAGTCTATCCGCGTATCAGCATCATCATCAACGGTTCGCTGAAAGAAAATGGTTCATTGAAATGGAAAAATACGATAACATGAATAATGGATAAATGTACAGGATGAATCGTTATGCTGAAATATGATAAAATTAATCGAAATTAGTGTTAATTGAATTTTGTTCGGTGGATAATTGGCGACGGTCGGGACTAATGGTGCATTTGGTTGGGAATACAATATAAATTCAGTTCATTTGCCTGCCTATTTCAGATATACATTGTCAATTTATTTCAGCATTACAATATGGATTGATTAATATGCGAGTTTTAAGTATCTTGACTACATGTTTTTCTGTTTAGGTGAGGTTCGTTTAATATGAATGGGCATTTTAATTGCAATTGCGTCGTTTCAATATAGTCGCAAGCAAAAACAGAATATCAAATTTTGTAAGGAATGTAGTACAAAGGCATTGCTTTGCTCATACAGTATACGACAGAAAAATTTTGACGCTCTTACGGATACTACCACACGGAAAATCTCTTAATCACAATGCTGTAGTTAATTTTTTTCTTAGCTTTTCAACTAAAAATGACCAATACAACCAACTAACTAACTAACTTTTGTTGACGTTACCACTTAAATAAGTTTTTTTTTTTTTTTTTTTTTATTTCGATTATAGAGGTTTTAACCTTAAGGTCATTCGCCTCTTCGGGTTAGGAAAATCTCTTATGAAAAATTTCCAACCCTATGTGCGGGGTCGGGACTCGAACCCAGGTGCGCCGCGTACAAGGCAATCGATTTACCAATACGCTACGCCCACCCCCAGTTTAAATAAGTTATGGAATTTTGTATTTCGACTTCGTCTCATCAGAATCCGACACTAACTTAGTGATAGGACTAAGCTATTGACGGATTGACGCTAGCTAAAAAAAAACGGAAAAACAATTTGTATTCCTGAGCAAATCTTTATAGTCAAGCGTGATGTACCGCAAAAAAAGGAGTTCATTTTAAGATGATGGGAACTAGTGAAATTTGGTTTGGCTTGGTAAGTCAATGCAAGATGCACTGTGTTATATTTCTCCCTAAGGAGCAAAATTAATTTTCTTGACTTAGGGGAAAATTTTGCAAAACCATATTTGCGCATAAAGGACACAAAACCTATAACTGAATTAGTCATGGAGTTCTACAAATTTGTCAGAGACATCATCTTATTATGATTACTAAAAGAGAAAATGTTGGATAATATCTCACTTCTAGGCGGATTAGTCAGAGAAAACGCAGCATGAAAAGAAAAATTGAATTAGGTGCATAAAATTCTCCGAATCTACCATTGACGTAGACTGTGTTTGTTTATGTTGTTAACATTGACCTAGACATTGTTTGTTTATATTGTCATTTTGGACGGTTAATCACAAAAAAACTGCAAATTCCATTATCCATATCCTGAACATTATAGATCTAAATCTAAAACAAATCAATAGCGATTTTCCGAATGTTGAGTCTTCCATTTTAGATTAGATTGGGTAACATCGGTTAAACCATTCCAGAGAAACACGAATGACAGCATGCCACACACACGCAGTAATTGTACAAATTCGTCGAGCTGAGTTGAGTTATGTAGAAAACTTGGCCTTCCGGGTCCCCAAAAAGATTTAAAATTTTGAGAGATTTCTATATCTTTTCTATAAAAAATTATAAAAAAAGTTCAAAATTTGACACACAAATAACAAATTTCACAGATCCAAATCTCAACACATAAACCAAAAGTAATAATTTGGTTTTCTGATTAGTTCCAGAAAGGCGTTTGCGTACCCCTAGTTCACTGTCTGCGAAGGGTCACGGTCGCGCTGAAATACTGCAACTCTTTCATGGCTGCAGAAAATGCACTTAATGCCTCCTTTATGATATTGTTTCATTGGCTCTGAAAAGAAAAGAGCGATGCTTCAATTACAGTTCAAGATCAAGTAAGCAAATCATTTCTTTTATTTGTTGAAGATATCTGATCCTGGCCAATGAATGGTTCCAATTTAGCTTCGAAATGCTTCAAGATCCACACCACCTATCTTAGGTGCCCTCCACCTAAGAAAAAGTGCGCCTGTCTGGTGGTAGGATTGCCAATTCCTCCTATAATCATTGTTCCTACGACCTGCTTCGGTGTAGGTATGTGTTAACACCACGTGGTCATTCTTCCTTTCGTCATCGAAAAACGATAACTCTTAGCACAGCGATTTTTCTTCGCGATGGTGGTGGATCACTCGCTAAGTGATCGTGGCCTCCGCGTCCGATCGACCCTTGTCGTCTTTGGTGGAACCATTTTAGTCACTCTTGGGAAGAGAACGCGTTCGCACGCTCCGGTTGTATGGTGCTCTTGTGTGTAGCGGTTGATGATCGAAATAGGCTTTGTCACACAACCGCGTAACATTGGGTTGAGTGATAGAGAGTGGCGGTTCCAAGGGATACCGAATAACACGAAATTCGAGTTTTCGGCAACTGAAATGTGGTCGCCGCGGCGTGACACAAAGTAAGCCAGTGGAGGATTATGCAAGTGCTGTCGCTTTTGTGTTGTTGTTGTTATTGTAACTAAATTGGATACAGGTGGATTTTGATTTGTGTTGAATTGCATTTTTCGGCATTTTGCGCTGGAAGTTGTTGGGCTGCAGCAAAAATTAGTGTTATGCAGTGAATACGACAGGGCGGGGCAAAAGATTACGGAGCTGTTGCAGTCGTTGTCGAAGAAAAATCTGCAGTGTCATCTTGTAAACCAGTTAGTGGCAGTAAAAAATAACACCTTACATTTGCAACAATGGAATCCAAGGAAATAGTGCTGATCACTGGTGAGTCCAATGAATAATATATTTCTGAACAGAGTTAATTAAGCTTCTTTTTGACTGGTGAGTTGGTACAAATATTAATTTTATGCTACGTATAATGCATTCGTTTAAATATCGTATAATTCATCTATTTTACCAAAAAACTAGAAAGACTTCAAATGTGCAAATAAAACATCGAATACGATAATAATTATAACTAATATTATCTCAGGTATTACGTTGATTTGTTTGGATGGTTAGTGCACGCTCGTATTGTGAAAAAAATGGAGATCAAATAAAAAATTTAATTCAATGAATGCGGCGGTTGACGTTTTCGACAAGCTTTTTGGTATATCGAGGACACGGGCAGTTGAATTAAATGATTATGAATATTTTTAGCACGGTTTGTGAGCTTCGGAACTTGCTTTGATGCAATATATTATTTCGAAAACCCCTTTACTGCCGTGATCCGCATAACAGTCCCATTTGCTATGGGTTTCCTATGCAGGTGAGACTATTATGCGTATCACTGTTAGCTATATATTTCAGTACTCAAGTCAGTTGAAAAATAATTGTGTGTTAATAAATGTTCGACTCAGGGATTTGTACGAGGTAGTTTTTAGGGTCCATCTTATAGCCAAATCAACCTACAGTATCGGAAATGAGACATAAGTAAATTAGTAGTAGAAATGTCAATTTTGATTAACTAAACAGTAACTAATGGTCACTAAGTCGGTCATAAATGTTGTGCAATCATTCTAGATCATGTACACTTGCTAACAGATAAAAATTGAACATAATAAGATAAAATGTTTGCCTCTAGTTGGTGCTTTAGGCATGACTACACGCGAGAATTTAATATACAACTTCACTGCTCTTGATCGCAAATCAGTCCCATAAAGATATAAAATTCCATAGAAAACGAGACAAATATGCGATCATGGCTAGTTCATTGCCTACAACTTTTCCGAAAGCTATAAATCCGATGTTTTCCCATACTAACTTGCCTACAATTATCTAATGCAGGATACAGGGTCACAATCTTACTACAATCAGTCTAAGGCCACGATGCCCTGTGATGTACAATGGTGGACACTTCCCCCAACACTTAAAGAACGGATAACATATTAAAATAAAATAAATCTTTAACTAATTGTTTCAAAGGCATACAGTGTACTGTTAGTGCGAACATGAAAATTGAAAATTATTCATATTGCATAGTATTAGACGAAGAATAAGAATTTGACAAGGGAACTAAATGAGACTTGGACACATATTTAACACATCCTTAAAAATTGCTTTTAATTTGTATCTAGGTCAAGTTTATAGCTGTTTAATATTTAGTCAAGAAATGTTCTTGATAACGGTCTCTATATACTAATATACTAATACTAATATGCCATGATCTTGTCCAATAATGTTTTTTTAATTCGTTTATTTTACACCGCTCAATGCGCTAACTTAGAGGAGCAGTGGGTCTTTTATATATTTACAAGATGCGTGGGGAAAATGTTCCCTTTCTCGCCATCTTTGGGGTCATCTACGTCTCTCTCGTTGTCGTTTACGTCCGTATCGTCATCTTGATTACGGCCTTGATACTTGCGAACAGATGTTCTTCCTAACTTCTTGCCCTTGCAGGTTATGAGTCTAAGCTCTCCATCTTTGGTAGTAGCTTCTTTACTGGTGCTATTGGTTGTTGAGTTTGAGGTGTTTGATGCAGCTTTTGCAGTCGTCAGCAGCCACAAATTTGGCAACAGTTTGTGGCTCAGGTAAAGGTATTGGAGCCTGGGAGTTGTCTCTAATGTGCCGTGTGTTCACAGAATTGGCACGTATTAGTTTGCTCTTGATATGTACAAAGAGTTCCCTATGTAATGGTATCACCCCCTTCTGTTTTGTACTGCAGGGTAAGGTAGGAGGGAATGGGTAGGTCTACCCGCGTTCTCACCACAAAACACCATTTGAAACACCTGGAAAGAAGTTTCCCCATGTGCCCACCCGTAATAGGTTCCATTCCCAGAAATACGACATAAATCTTGTAATTGCCGCTTTGCAAGCAAGTTAAGCCAGATCATGTAATTTGGCTTCAATAATTCCATTATCCTTATACACATACGAATCTTGATTTTAGCGTAGTCACAAACAAGCATGTGTTTTAAATTGTTCTGCAAACTCTCCGGCTGAACGAATTTGTCGAAGGTTACCAGCATCGTGTACCTGACATGCTCAAGCTGGATGAAGGTGACTTCCGAAAACGGAAGCTGCATTGTTACCTTCAGCAGATGTTCCACATCATGAATACTCGGTCTTATGCGAAAAGACCTGAAGTCAAGGTCCACCATGCTAGGCCGAATAACCACGTTTTGTTGATGAGACTTAGTCATCTTGATAGATCACCTCGCCTTTGTTCTTCAAACAATGCACACAGTTAGCTCAGCTCGATAAGTTGGGTCTATCTGTGTGTTTTTTTAGTAAGGTTAAAAAAGCTTCAAAAGCCTGGCCTGTAGTGTATTGGCACTGTGTGGGACTCACGACTCACGTTCGTGCCTAACCACTAAAAACATTCCTTACTTTTACGCCCTTCTTCCCCACGGAACTACGTCATCGTATTACTTCGTGGGGAACTACGGAACTACGTCATCGTATTACTTCGTAACGATTCTGTCGGGTAGTCTACGGCGGCGAATCTGCCCTAAAGTGAATTCCCTGGTGGCAGATTGCTCACGTCCCGATGTACCTTTCTGTGAGCCATTTAGCTCCCTGCTTCGTCGACTCGGTCTAGTCCCCGGTGGAGCTAGCCTACTCAACGGGCCAGCCAGTAGGTGCTGAGGTCCATCCAGCGATTCCGGGTAGAGCGTAGCTTTCGGTTCACTGGCGCCCCAACGACCCACTGCTAGCTATTCGACACGGTCTACTCGGTCTAATCCCCGACGGTGGATCTAGCCTACTCACGAGCTACCCGGTAGAGTGTCGAGGTCGGTCCGGCGATTCCGGTGAAGCCTGACGTCCGGTTCACTGGCGCCCCGACAACCCTAACCTAGTGCTATATCGCGTATTACTCAACTGGTCCCCGGCGATGGACCTAGTCTACACCGTCGGAGAGTTCCCCGGCGGCGGAATTTCTCCCGAAACCCGATTTGTGGTTTCCCGACGGCGTTCCAGCCAGTGGTGCTACTTTGTTGGTCCCTTCGCCACTTCCTCTGCAGCTCGGAGAGTATACTCGTAACCACTCTGTTGATAGCGTGCCAGATACGCTCGTCGCGGCACATCTCTTCGACAATATTATCCACTGTCATACCAGGCATACCCCTTCGAACTTCCGCGAATCTAGGGCATTCGAAGACTACATGTTCCGGCATCTCTTGCACGTTCACACACTCAGGGCAAAGTGGTGACGAAGCGTGTCCAAACCGATGCAGGTACTTTCGGAAGCATCCATGCCCTGACAAAAACTGCGTCTAATGGAAGTTCATCTCTCCATGTTTTCTATGTACCCAAGCAGACACATTTGGGATGAGTCGATGGGTCCACCTTCCTTTCTCCGCGTTGTCCCACTCTTGCAGCCACTTAACCAACGAGTCCACTCGGACCAGTCTCCTTGCATTACGTTCATTTCTCCGCTGGTAGCATTCCACGTCCTCAGCCAGAGTGATGCAGATGGGAATCATCCCGGCAATTACACATACCGCCTCCGACGATATCGTTCTATACGCACTCGCGACACGAACAGCCATTAGGCGAAACGTGCTTGTCAACTTCGTCCGGTTCCGCTTTGAGTTCAGCGCATCAGCCCAGGCCGGTACTCCATACCTCGGTATTGAGGATGAGACACCCGCCAGGAGACGTCTCGTGCTGCCTCTTGCTCCTCTGTGATTCGGCATGATCGTTGCCAATGCGTTAGTTGTCCTCGCAGCCTTCTCACATACATAGTCGACATGGCTGTTGGAATTTAACCGATCGTCGACCATCACACCCAGGTGCTTCAGCGCACGCATCGATGGAATGGACTGTGTCTTGTGATGAGCCAGCTGCAACTTGACTTCAGCCATCCAGGTTTCCACGATGTCTATTGTCTCTGCCGTCAACATCTCCACCTCCTCAAGGGTCTCTCCGGTTATCGTCAGGACAACATCATCTGCAAAACCGACGATCTCAACTCCTCTGGGCAGTTCCAGTGTTAACATTCCGTTGTACATTATATTCCAGAGCGTTGGGCCGAGTATGGAGCCCTGAGGTACTCCCGCCGTGACCCTAATCGACCTCTTCCCGATGTTCGTTTCGTACACCAGTACTCGGGTCTGGAAGTAACTTTCCAGAATCTTGCACAGATAGTCCGGAACACGCATTCTGTGCAGCGCTGCGGCGATGACCCCTCCCCCTCCCCAGCTATCACTGTTCAACGCGTTCGCCACGTCGATCGTGACAACGGCACAGTAGCGGTTTCCCCTTCTCTTTTGCTTCGACGCTTTCTCCGCGCTCTCAATGACTGTTCGGATGGCGTCTACCGTCGATATCCCTTTCCAGAACCCGAACTGCCTCTGCGATAGTCCGTTCTCACTTTCAGCGTAAGTCGTCAGCCTGAAGTGTATCAAGAGTATCCAGCAGGCATATAGGCCGATACGATGCTAAATCTCCTCTGGTTTCCCTGGTTTTGGCAGCAACACCAGCTTCTGGATTTTCCATTTATCCGGGAAGTAGCCTTCGTCCAGGCATTTCTGTAGGACTATCCTGAACATGTCCGGAAACGCCAGGATCGCAGTCTTCAGTGCCACGTTGGGGATACCATCCGGTCCGGGAGTTTTCTTCGCTTTCAGCCCTTTTGCCGCAATAAGGAGCTCGTCGTTGGAAACTTGATTGTCACCAGCATTTCCACCGTCTGCATCAACGTACGGTGTAGGCGGCCATACGATTGGGTCGTGCTTCGGGAAAAGACCCTCCACGATAATTTTTAGTTTGTCAGCGCACATTTCGGCTGGCGTCGTTGGACCCTTGATCCTGGCCACAACGGCACGATACGCATTGCCCCAGGGGTTAGCGTCGTCTTCTCTGCACAGCTCCTTGTAGCAGGTGGACTTGCTTAGCACTATCTCGCGTTTAAAATCAGCCCTGGCCGCCCGGAATATTACTTTACGCTCTCCTCTGACCGCCTCTGATCTTGCTCTTTGAACGCATCTTCTGGCTTTTAGACAGGCAGCCCGGAGGATGCTGAGCTTTTCGTTCCACCAGTAAGCCGGACGCCGGAAGTTCCTCGGCTCCATTTTCCTCGGCATTGGTACATCGCATGCCCTCGCTACTGTTTCCGACAGCTCATCGGCGCTCAGAATTGGAGTGACGCTGTCAGCACGAAGTGCTTCCACAAAAAGTCCTTGTCGAAGTCTATTATTTTTCACTTCAAATGCGAGAATCTCAAACATCAATTGGGTTGAAATGCTATCACTAGGTGTCCTCGACGAGGCTTTGTTTTATCGCGTATTGAACTTAATTTTTCAACAACTCGTGCCTCTGAGAAGGCGAACGCGCCGTTGTATAAATAAACGGCCTTGGTGAAATGATGAGCTGTGCAATCTTCGGAATCCGTTAAGGAAGGCTCGTAAACGATTTTTCTGGACAAGAGGTGAAGATGATAAATCGTTTGTGCGAGATTTAGAGCGAAAATTTCAATCATTGAATGCATCTTACTTTCGATCATACGTTTCTCGACTTGAGAGTAGCATGAAGGACGAGCCAAAGCAATTTTGGGCTTATTTGCGGAACAAAACATCCACTCGTGCTTTTCCTGAAAACGTGAACTACCATGACAGAACCGCAACGACACCTGCGGAGTCAGCAAATCTATTCTCGTCTTTCTTTCAAAGTGTGCTATGTATTAACCCACCACCTTTGTTTGAATCGTACCTGAGTAGTCTGCCGACGTTCTCCTTGAACTTGCCTGTAACATCTTTCACCAAACGCGAAGCGTACACCAATCTCCGTGGTGTTAACGGTTCAAATGGACCAGGATCGGACGAAATACATCCGTGTTTCGTCAAGAAATGCTCTTCTTCGTTACCTGTACCGATATCCATTTTCAATCGCTCTCTCCATGAAAATATTTTTCCCGACAAGTGGGAGGAAACTTTAATAACACCAATTCATAAAGCCGGTAACGTCCACGACGACATAAATAACAGGGGAATTTAAATCCTTCCAAAAGTTTTTGAATGTATGCTGTTAGATATTCTCTACCCTGCAGTAAAACATATCATCACTACAGATCAGCATGGGTTTGTTAGAAAGCGCTCAACAACGACGAACCTAATTTAGCTATATGTCAACGGTGATTGATAAATTAGAAAAACGACAACAAATTGATGCAGTGTATGTAGATTTTTCAAAAGCCTTCGATCGTCTTCCTCATCAGCGCGCAGTTGAAAAGCTGAGACGAATCGGATTTCTGGACTGGTTGACCAATTGGGTGTCCTCGTACCTTACAAACCGCTGAACTGTACTTTCAGACCCATTCGACATCACATCGGGTGTACCTCAAAGGAGTCACCTTGGACCTCTCCTCTTCGTGCTCATTGTATTTGTATTTGTATAAAAAAAGTCCAACTGACAATTTGTCTTAATGAACTATACTAAACTAAGGTAAACTAAACATAATTAAAATAGTGACAATACACGACGACGAAACTGCGAAGAGTTCATGACGAAGTCGAAAATTTCAGCAAACTCGTTGAAGCGACGACTCATTGCTAAAATTGGACTATTGGTAGCGTAGTTAGTGCTGCGCATTTCAGAATGCAGCAGGGCTCGAGGGCGAAGAGAACGGGTAGGCGCGTAGAGGTTGATTTGCGCTAGTAGCTCCGGATCATCATATTCAGCCAGCAGAATCTTTGACACGAAGGTAGCTTGCGCTGCATGTCTCCGGCGTGTTAAAGTATTAAGTCCTAAAAGACGACAACGGTCCTCGTACGGTGGCAGGTTTAATGGATCGTTCCACGGCAATTCACGTAATGCATATCGTATGAATTTACGCTGGACTGCTTCGATCCTAAGGCTCCACGTAGCTTGATACGGGCACCAAACGACGTTTGCAAATTCCAACTGCGGGCGCACCAATGAGCAATAAAGAGCCTTGAAGCATAGAGGATCCCGAAATTCGTTGGATATTTTGAAAATAAATCCCAGCAAACGATTGGCTCTGTCGATGGTCGCTGAGACGTGATGAGTATACGTTAGCTTATCATCAAGAATGACTCCTAGATCCTTCACGTGGTCAACGCGTTGTAGTAGAGTTCCTGCGATGTTATAGTTGAAGGTAACCATATTTCTCGTTCGATAATAGCTGATGACAAAACATTTTGCAACGCTAAGGACCATCATGTTTCTTACACACCAGCTATAAAAGGTGTCAATAAGATGCTGTAGCTCACGGCAATCGGCTTCATTCCGTATAACAAGAAAAAATTTTAAGTCGTCAGCAAAAAACAGCTTTCCTCCACGGCTTAGAACGAAAACCGCATCGTTCACGAACAGTGAAAAAAGTAGTGGACCTAGCGTACTACCTTGAGGAACTCCGGAAGTGTTGAAAAAGGATTCTGAAACAATATCGCCAATTTGAACAACGATTTCACGGTGCACAAGGTAGGATCGAAGCCAATGGCAGAATCTAGTAGAACACCCTAGCTTATCAAGCTTTGTTATCAGTATCTCATGATTAACTCTATCAAAAGCTGCCTTTAGATCAGTGTAAATAGTATCCACCTGCAATTTCTTAGACATTTATTCCGTGCAAAATGACGTAAAGCAGACGAGATTCGTCTCGACTGAACGTCCTGGGAAAAATCCGTGCTGAGATGTACTAATGTAGTGTCGACAAGCAGAAAATAACGCCTCGTTGATAATTGATTCAAAAACTTTAGATTCGACTCCTAGCGAAGAGATTCCGCGATAGTTCGCTATGTTGCGTTTGTCACCTTTCTTGAATACCGGGAACATAACTGAGCATTTCCAATCCTCAGGAAACGTTTGCTGCTGAAGCGATAGGTTAAAAATATATGCAAGTGGTGTTACAAGTAAGTCCGAACATTTTTTCAATACAGTTGAAGGTATAGCACTGAGGCCGGGTGCATAAGATGACTTGGTTTTCCGAATTGCAGATATAACCATTTGTTCAGAGACAGTAAACACATCCAAATCAACAGCACAAGCAGGAACGTCGCGAGAGGCATTTTCGAGTTCGGTTGCGGTTGGCGAGTCAGTTGAAAAAACACTCGAGAAGAATCTGGCAAACAGCGTACATTTCGCCACAGTTGTCGTAGCTTCTTCGCCGTCGTAAAGCATCCTTGATGGAAGTCCAGTTTCTTTACGCTTCGTGTTGACAAATGACCAAAAGCCCTTCGGGTTTCGGCGTAGATTATTCTGGATGCGTGTGAACTATTTTGTCTTGATCCGACGTTTCGGTCCGTTTGGGACCTTTTTCAAGGATTCGATAATTGTTGTTGAATCCTTGAAAAAGGTCCCAAACGGACCGAAACGTCGGATCAAGACAAAATAGTTTGTTTTTGCTTAAAAATTAGACTGCAAAGCCATACACCTAACCTAAAAATTGGAAACAGTCGACTCCAGTTCAAAAGTTATCGTTTAGGTCGCGTATCACAAGTGGCTTGCCGACTACGACACACCAAACCTCTACCGGCTCACTAAGTATAACTTGCACAAAGTGAGTGCAAATAACCTTAAGCAGAAAAGAAGGACAACAGCGTCTTTAAATCGCACGCTCAGAAATAATAGATATGATATCTTCGCGACGCAAACAAAATTCAAGTTGCACAAACTAAACAATCAACAAACCGACAGATTAAAGATGAAGAACTAAACACTGATTGTACAGAATATCTGAATAAACTAAAATTTATCTAACAAAAATGTGCAAAAAACCTGAAAGAGGAAAAAGCACAGCAGCGTCACGGGTGTGCGGCCCTCTACGGGATACACGTTCGAACGATCGAATTAGTTTCCATAATCCTACCCAGCAAGTCCAAAACAGCAACACGCAGAAAACTTAAGTATATTTAAACCAAAAATATGTGTTATTGAATCCTATTATTTATTGTTTATATCTTCAAACAACAAATTTATTGGTCTGAAAATATTTTTTTATTGCAGCAACAATAAATTTTTGCTTTCAATAAAAACATTTTTAATTTCAGTAATTTTGTTTTAATTTTAATAAAATATTTATTAAAAAATGGAACAATTTTTTTTGTTGAATCAATAAATAAATTTCAATGAATTCAATAAATTTATTTTCTCCCGACCAATAATTTTATTTTTTGAATTTAATCCATATTTTTATTGAACCTACAAATCTTTTTTCTGTGTGAATATATCATTGTTCAGTTCGTACCATTTGGTCTCGTATTGCAAAACAGATTCAAAGACTGAGAAGCAGAGCATTGAAATATATTGATGACATTATCTTAGTTTAACGAAAAAAAATCAACTGATCAATACCTTCCGACGCATTGCTCTAGATCAGAGTACGTCATTTTCTTTGACCAGCCGACTTGTACCAACGATTCAGCTGTTTTTGTTTTGCTTCGTACCTTCGTAGATTATATGTACTGCAACATGATGCCTATACACACGCAATCTCTTGAACCATAGTTATGTAATTACCACATAGGTATCAATGCGACCATGAAATGCTTCGCCCAGATTATGTTTTCCGTCATCGTTGGCCTTTTGCTCTTCGCGGTTTCATTGCCATTTCAGATTGCAGCGGGATTGATCCCCGTTTAAATTGCGTATTTCGTTTCTCTATATGATGTAGGTAGCTACATTTGCGTATCGTTGTTTAAGTTTTGTTCTTCAATGACCGTGAACGCGCGGTGACTGCCAATTAGATCCGATCGCTCCAGGTTGGATCATCTTCCTCTGTTTTGGTGACCGTGTTTTTCACAAACCAGTTTGCCAAAGTACATAGTTGTATAGGCTGTAGCAGATCAGAACGATGGCATTGCATTGTTAATCAGTTTGGCTACGTGACCAGACAGTCTGCAGTGTGACACCATCTGCGAAGTTCGGTCATAAACTTTGGCAAGTCGAAGCTAATCTCCAAACTGTCACGCTTCACTGCTTTGGGTGAAACTGTGTAAGGTTGTTTCTATTTGGGCTGATTTAAGTTACGTAAACGGCTAGGCGGTTGGTTTCACATTCGTTTGAGATGTTTGGGCTGTTGCAGCAGCAGTTGCTGCTGATCTAATCAATCTTTGAAACCATAAAAACACGTTAGCGTTTGGACGCGTATCGGGAGGGAGTAGCGACAGTCGTCTTTAGGTTGATTTTGACATTCGTTTGAACTTGACAGCCGTTATGAAATGCAGCGATTCGGTGACCTACTCTGTGGGTATTGGGATGTAGTATATTCGGTTTAAATGGGGCTTAGGCTGATTGTCGCTAATTAAGCTTTCTAACCGTTTAATGTGGCTCATCTTTATTTCTAAACCAAACGACTTTGAAATTCGTGGATCTGCTGAAAGACGGGGTTGTCTGCTTGAAAAACCCAATGCTTTAGTCAATTGAGATACTGCAAATAGAACGATTGCCTTCGGTATAAGTGACATCTGACGGAAAGCGAAAATATGGTTCGTCTACCATATTTATGCGGCGGGTCATGAACTGCACTAATTGCAAACAATTTTGACACACAGCCACCCTTGTAGCAATAAGGTTCGTTGGAATCATGTGGATGATTCCTATAGAAGGGATGCCGAAAAGTTCTTCTACTATGGGGAATTCCACATGAGCTCTCGCCATGTTCCGCGTAAAAACAGCGCGAGGAAATCTGAAGTCTTCTCTTCAGGGACGCTCTTAGCGATCTTTTGCAGAAGTGCTGAAGATAGCTAGGCCACCGACCACTACGAATATCTATAGAAACTGACGAATGCGACTATGATGATCCGCATATACATATTTATGCATCAATCGATTACAATTAATGCAGGCTATAACTTATGGAAGAAAGTTTGTGTAAATTAATTAGCAATATGCCATTGCATTAAATTCACTGAATACGTAAAAATTCTTAATTCCTTCGTATTTCGTATTGAAAGTCCCTGTGTATTTTAACTAAAAAATCTTACCAGATTACCTTTTCATTGCTCCATCTCGAGTAATGAAAAAACGAACTCCTTACCGATTGCGGGAGCATCTACGAAAGACCAATTTGATCAGTATTTGTCGTTCGATGGCACTCGAAAGTTGGCAAAGCTCGTGGAGCATTTGAAAATTTGGACGATGGCTACATTCAATTATCCCGAAAGTATCGACGAAGCCTTGGTTAAGGGAGATAGATGAGGGTAGGAATTTCATTCGTGTAATGTTGTGTTTAGTCTCTATACATATCGAGTGCAAGCAAGGTTGGAGAAAGGTCACTTTTCGATTGCGCTGAAGGATGATCTGTTAAAAGATCTGCACGGGTGTCTCCTTTCAATCCCTCCTAACTCAGTCATCCCCAGTTTCAGTGAGTTTGGCTAGGTGTGGTATTGTTTGGTTCTCTCCGGATAACAAACAAACCTGTAACTGGTTGAAATAGAAATTGGAGGCGATAAGTGAGAAAGCAGGGGACTTACGTTTTATTGTCGAACTATACAGCCTTCACTAGAATAAGGTATTCCTTTACATTCCGTGGAATCCCAAGGAATGTTTGAAGTGTACTGATGTTTTGATGAGGCTAGAGTTCCATAATCCTGGTTCGTGGGCAGTTTGCTCGGAAGTTCTGAGAACCAAGTCGCTTACAGAGAAAATACAGCAGTTTTTTGCAGTATCGCCGACCGTTCTCTGAAATTTCTAGCAAAAAAGGGTTATACTGAACTATGGCTTTCAAATATCACGACGATAGTTTATAAACCTATATCGGTTTAAGCAGAATTTGAGCGACAATATCTCTTCGGAGGCGTTGTCGTTCTGTTATCTCAATATCCCCTCGGGGGTGTTGATATATCCGCTCATCGAGAAGTGTCTTAGTCCCTTGGGATTCCTTATCCCTAACCTTACCACTTCCCCAATCCTGCCCATCAGGGAAATGACGAAAAGATAAATCATGGCAAGGCACAAATCTCCGATCAACATGGGGAACGTGCCATTTGAGCCAGTCGCTACTGATTCCTGATGCCCTTTGGATGTGCATATGCGGTGTATTGGGCTTGCAGAGAGTAATCTGTGCGCTTTCAATAAGGGCTCTCGAGACATCGAGCATGTTGTCTGGGTATGCGCTGGGTACTATGACGCTAGGTCCTCCGGGCCTGGGGTAGACCAGCCAATGCCGTTCGGAATATTCTTGTTATAAAAACGATAAATATCCTAATTTGGTCCCTTACTCCCTGATGGTCTATCCACTTTTAATGGATTCCATGCGGGTCCGAAGAATGCCACCCGTCGGTTCGGTTTCGGATGTCTTGGCAGCCTTCTCATTGTCTGCCATTTGTCAAATTTGAACGTAATTTTCTAGTTTAAATTGCTCAACTCAATAGCATCTCTTTTAAAAAACCTAAATTACTAGCCCTAAAAAGTCCTTTAAAATCCATTGTTCCCCTATTTTAAACTCGTTCATTTAACACTGCTCATAACGGTAGCTTAACGAAACCGTGAATCTTTGATATGCTTACAATATGACAAATTTCGCGCCAACTCGAACAAAAGTTGGCAGCAACCTCTCAGATTTTAATGAAACTTTCTGTACATGATAACTTTGTCACAAAAAGCCACTTTGCATACTTAGTTTTTCCAAAAATGATCAAGACTGTCTTTTGAAAAGGGCCAAACTTTTTTACCATTTTTTTTTAAATAACTGTAGTTTAAAAATGACAAGTCCTACAAAAAATGTTGAAGGAGTGATTTTCACAAAATTAGCCAAATTTTTGAATAAAAATATTGAACAAATTCTTTATTGACTCCTACACTGAAAAAAATCGATTTTAAAAATTTTAAGTCGATTGTCAAAAAAACCATTTTTGATATGGATAAAATTTTGTTGCAAGATAGGTAATACCTACCTATCATCAAAAATTCAGGCACTTTCAAGGAAAAAAGTTAATTTGAGTTTCGCCTGACTTTAAGGCTAAAACATCTTCAATCGGAACAGAAAAATCTATTTAAATCTTCACTTAAATATTAGTTTTGAAACTTTAAAACATCTTGAACTAATGCTCAAATTGAACGTTTATAATATTATAATCGAAAAAATATCGCTTTCCATGCCCATGACTTGAATGAGAATTCCGACCGACGTAGTCTAGAAATCTGAACGCTGCCGCCATATTGTAGGCGAATAGCAGAACAGCACTCCAAAAGTGTACACGAATATGAATGACGATACGATACGACACTTTTGTTTTTGTTTGGTTTCCCCCCTCGGGGCAACTTGAAATAGTTTTTTTTTGCTCTCGACACAGCACACATGCAAAATTTACAGTCAACATCAGAGTCGTGAACCGGGTAGGTGTGACATTTGCACCTGCAAATTTCACACGTGCCACTGAATATGCCAAACACTGGTTTGTTGATTCCGTTGGCGCCATGTGCAAACGGAACCAGAAAAGGGAGTGAGGCGAAACTTTTAAATTTTTCAAACTTTGAAACATGACCGCACGCCACGCCACGCAGCGCCGGTAGGAAGGTGTGCTTTCTGGATGCAGGTTCGAGCGGAGGAATACCGTTTTCATGCGTGGACCAGCGCACAGTAACAAATTCGGATCGCGATAAAGTTTACATCAATCACAACGCATTCGTTTAATCAGCCAACTGGAAATCAAATAAATCATTGGCGGGACCCTCGCCGGCACTGATTTCATGCCCGGTTGGATTTTCACCCGTATTCGTTGGGAGTAGTAGTGATGATCAGTTCAGGGTTAAACAAAGTCCAATAGACAATTTTTTATTGTAATTGGTAATAGGAACAATTATAGTTACTGAAAATTTGTCAGGTTCCAATATACATTTTTTTCACTTACTTAAATAATCTTTAAGAGCTGAAGCTCTAGACACTTCAACTCTAAAAAATAGCTCATGACCATCTCTACCGCGTACTAATGTCTGCAGGGGTTCAGCGAATGGAACGTACCTACATCCCATGTATCCGAGTAATAAAGCCCCGAGGTGGTGAATTTCAGGACCCTAGCAATGAGTGAGAAAAAAAAAACACACGAGCCAACCGAGAAACGCAACCGAGACGAGAGAGGTCACGTGGAGAAAATGTCCCGTTTGTCGCAATTACACCCCCAATTCGCAGTCATTCATCAGGCAACCATCCAATCGTATCGTCACTCTCGGTGGAATATTACGGATTCATTATGTTGATGGAATCATCATCGTTTTGATTTTGTATTTACACATAATTTGAATTTTAAATAAAATCCAACACCCCGCTTTATTTGGTCGGTATACCGCCTTTGGCGGGCGATTGTACCGCACAATCGATGGTGGAAAACCGACCGCACACGGGATCTCTCATCTTTTCGTCCCGAATTGAACTTTTTCTATTTAAAAGATTGTAATAGAAAAATCACTTTACTGGAATAATCATGATAATTTTATTATTTCATCTGGTAGATTATCTCACCACTTCGGTCAGAGGCGTCAGGATTTGAGTGGATGAAAAACTTTGCGTATTTCCTCGAAACCATTTGTCTTACTGGTGGTTGCTCGAGCAGAGCTTTTCCACACAGCCGCCTAATTTGAGGGCTTTTGTTTTGTGCAATGACAGGATGTTGACGT
>NW_026683901.1:0-17502 GCF_030247195.1 Topomyia yanbarensis | reverse complement strand
TTTGCCTTTGCCTTTGCCTTTGCCTTTGCCTTTGCCTTTGCCTTTGCCTTTGCCTTTGCCTTTGCCTTTGCCTTTGCCTTTGCCTTTGCCTTTGCCTTTGCCTTTGCCTTTGCCTTTGCCTTTGCCTTTGCCTTTGCCTTTGCCTTTGCCTTTGCCTTTGCCTTTGCCTTTGCCTTTGCCTTTGCCTTTGCCTTTGCCTTTGCCTTTGCCTTTGCCTTTGCCTTTGCCTTTGCCTTTGCCTTTGCCTTTGCCTTTGCCTTTGCCTTTGCCTTTGCCTTTGCCTTTGCCTTTGCCTTTGCCTTTGCCTTTGCCTTTGCCTTTGCCTTTGCCTTTGCCTTTGCCTTTGCCTTTGCCTTTGCCTTTGCCTTTGCCTTTGCCTTTGCCTTTGCCTTTGCCTTTGCCTTTGCCTTTGCCTTTGCCTTTGCCTTTGCCTTTGCCTTTGCCTTTGCCTTTGCCTTTGCCTTTGCCTTTGCCTTTGCCTTTGCCTTTGCCTTTGCCTTTGCCTTTGCCTTTGCCTTTGCCTTTGCCTTTGCCTTTGCCTTTGCCTTTGCCTTTGCCTTTGCCTTTGCCTTTGCCTTTGCCTTTGCCTTTGCCTTTGCCTTTGCCTTTGCCTTTGCCTTTGCCTTTGCCTTTGCCTTTGCCTTTGCCTTTGCCTTTGCCTTTGCCTTTGCCTTTGCCTTTGCCTTTGCCTTTGCCTTTGCCTTTGCCTTTGCCTTTGCCTTTGCCTTTGCCTTTGCCTTTGCCTTTGCCTTTGCCTTTGCCTTTGCCTTTGCCTTTGCCTTTGCCTTTGCCTTTGCCTTTGCCTTTGCCTTTGCCTTTGCCTTTGCCTTTGCCTTTGCCTTTGCCTTTGCCTTTGCCTTTGCCTTTGCCTTTGCCTTTGCCTTTGCCTTTGCCTTTGCCTTTGCCTTTGCCTTTGCCTTTGCCTTTGCCTTTGCCTTTGCCTTTGCCTTTGCCTTTGCCTTTGCCTTTGCCTTTGCCTTTGCCTTTGCCTTTGCCTTTGCCTTTGCCTTTGCCTTTGCCTTTGCCTTTGCCTTTGCCTTTGCCTTTGCCTTTGCCTTTGCCTTTGCCTTTGCCTTTGCCTTTGCCTTTGCCTTTGCCTTTGCCTTTGCCTTTGCCTTTGCCTTTGCCTTTGCCTTTGCCTTTGCCTTTGCCTTTGCCTTTGCCTTTGCCTTTGCCTTTGCCTTTGCCTTTGCCTTTGCCTTTGCCTTTGCCTTTGCCTTTGCCTTTGCCTTTGCCTTTGCCTTTGCCTTTGCCTTTGCCTTTGCCTTTGCCTTTGCCTTTGCCTTTGCCTTTGCCTTTGCCTTTGCCTTTGCCTTTGCCTTTGCCTTTGCCTTTGCCTTTGCCTTTGCCTTTGCCTTTGCCTTTGCCTTTGCCTTTGCCTTTGCCTTTGCCTTCTTGCCTTTGCCTTTGCCTTTGCCTTTGCCTTTGCCTTTGCCTTTGCCTTTGCCTTTGCCTTTGCCTTTGCCTTTGCCTTTGCCTTTGCCTTTGCCTTTGCCTTTGCCTTTGCCTTTGCCTTTGCCTTTGCCTTTGCCTTTGCCTTTGCCTTTGCCTTTGCCTTTGCCTTTGCCTTTGCCTTTGCCTTTGCCTTTGCCTTTGCCTTTGCCTTTGCCTTTGCCTTTGCCTTTGCCTTTGCCTTTGCC
The DNA here is from genome assembly GCF_030247195.1 of Topomyia yanbarensis. Lineage (NCBI taxonomy): Eukaryota > Metazoa > Arthropoda > Insecta > Diptera > Culicidae > Topomyia > Topomyia yanbarensis. The sequence continues at coordinate 15,862 of NW_026683901.1, read as the reverse complement.
TTTGCCTTTGCCTTTGCCTTTGCCTTTGCCTTTGCCTTTGCCTTTGCCTTTGCCTTTGCCTTTGCCTTTGCCTTTGCCTTTGCCTTTGCCTTTGCCTTTGCCTTTGCCTTTGCCTTTGCCTTTGCCTTTGCCTTTGCCTTTGCCTTTGCCTTTGCCTTTGCCTTTGCCTTTGCCTTTGCCTTTGCCTTTGCCTTTGCCTTTGCCTTTGCCTTTGCCTTTGCCTTTGCCTTTGCCTTTGCCTTTGCCTTTGCCTTTGCCTTTGCCTTTGCCTTTGCCTTTGCCTTTGCCTTTGCCTTTGCCTTTGCCTTTGCCTTTGCCTTTGCCTTTGCCTTTGCCTTTGCCTTTGCCTTTGCCTTTGCCTTTGCCTTTGCCTTTGCCTTTGCCTTTGCCTTTGCCTTTGCCTTTGCCTTTGCCTTTGCCTTTGCCTTTGCCTTTGCCTTTGCCTTTGCCTTTGCCTTTGCCTTTGCCTTTGCCTTTGCCTTTGCCTTTGCCTTTGCCTTTGCCTTTGCCTTTGCCTTTGCCTTTGCCTTTGCCTTTGCCTTTGCCTTTGCCTTTGCCTTTGCCTTTGCCTTTGCCTTTGCCTTTGCCTTTGCCTTTGCCTTTGCCTTTGCCTTTGCCTTTGCCTTTGCCTTTGCCTTTGCCTTTGCCTTTGCCTTTGCCTTTGCCTTTGCCTTTGCCTTTGCCTTTGCCTTTGCCTTTGCCTTTGCCTTTGCCTTTGCCTTTGCCTTTGCCTTTGCCTTTGCCTTTGCCTTTGCCTTTGCCTTTGCCTTTGCCTTTGCCTTTGCCTTTGCCTTTGCCTTTGCCTTTGCCTTTGCCTTTGCCTTTGCCTTTGCCTTTGCCTTTGCCTTTGCCTTTGCCTTTGCCTTTGCCTTTGCCTTTGCCTTTGCCTTTGCCTTTGCCTTTGCCTTTGCCTTTGCCTTTGCCTTTGCCTTTGCCTTTGCCTTTGCCTTTGCCTTTGCCTTTGCCTTTGCCTTTGCCTTTGCCTTTGCCTTTGCCTTTGCCTTTGCCTTTGCCTTTGCCTTTGCCTTTGCCTTTGCCTTTGCCTTTGCCTTTGCCTTTGCCTTTGCCTTTGCCTTTGCCTTTGCCTTTGCCTTTGCCTTTGCCTTTGCCTTTGCCTTTGCCTTTGCCTTTGCCTTTGCCTTTGCCTTTGCCTTTGCCTTTGCCTTTGCCTTTGCCTTTGCCTTTGCCTTTGCCTTTGCCTTTGCCTTTGCCTTTGCCTTTGCCTTTGCCTTTGCCTTTGCCTTTGCCTTTGCCTTTGCCTTTGCCTTTGCCTTTGCCTTTGCCTTTGCCTTTGCCTTTGCCTTTGCCTTTGCCTTTGCCTTTGCCTTTGCCTTTGCCTTTGCCTTTGCCTTTGCCTTTGCCTTTGCCTTTGCCTTTGCCTTTGCCTTTGCCTTTGCCTTTGCCTTTGCCTTTGCCTTTGCCTTTGCCTTTGCCTTTGCCTTTGCCTTTGCCTTTGCCTTTGCCTTTGCCTTTGCCTTTGCCTTTGCCTTTGCCTTTGCCTTTGCCTTTGCCTTTGCCTTTGCCTTTGCCTTTGCCTTTGCCTTTGCCTTTGCCTTTGCCTTTGCCTTTGCCTTTGCCTTTGCCTTTGCCTTTGCCTTTGCCTTTGCCTTTGCCTTTGCCTTTGCCTTTGCCTTTGCCTTTGCCTTTGCCTTTGCCTTTGCCTTTGCCTTTGCCTTTGCCTTTGCCTTTGCCTTTGCCTTTGCCTTTGCCTTTGCCTTTGCCTTTGCCTTTGCCTTTGCCTTTGCCTTTGCCTTTGCCTTTGCCTTTGCCTTTGCCTTTGCCTTTGCCTTTGCCTTTGCCTTTGCCTTTGCCTTTGCCTTTGCCTTTGCCTTTGCCTTTGCCTTTGCCTTTGCCTTTGCCTTTGCCTTTGCCTTTGCCTTTGCCTTTGCCTTTGCCTTTGCCTTTGCCTTTGCCTTTGCCTTTGCCTTTGCCTTTGCCTTTGCCTTTGCCTTTGCCTTTGCCTTTGCCTTTGCCTTTGCCTTTGCCTTTGCCTTTGCCTTTGCCTTTGCCTTTGCCTTTGCCTTTGCCTTTGCCTTTGCCTTTGCCTTTGCCTTTGCCTTTGCCTTTGCCTTTGCCTTTGCCTTTGCCTTTGCCTTTGCCTTTGCCTTTGCCTTTGCCTTTGCCTTTGCCTTTGCCTTTGCCTTTGCCTTTGCCTTTGCCTTTGCCTTTGCCTTTGCCTTTGCCTTTGCCTTTGCCTTTGCCTTTGCCTTTGCCTTTGCCTTTGCCTTTGCCTTTGCCTTTGCCTTTGCCTTTGCCTTTGCCTTTGCCTTTGCCTTTGCCTTTGCCTTTGCCTTTGCCTTTGCCTTTGCCTTTGCCTTTGCCTTTGCCTTTGCCTTTGCCTTTGCCTTTGCCTTTGCCTTTGCCTTTGCCTTTGCCTTTGCCTTTGCCTTTGCCTTTGCCTTTGCCTTTGCCTTTGCCTTTGCCTTTGCCTTTGCCTTTGCCTTTGCCTTTGCCTTTGCCTTTGCCTTTGCCTTTGCCTTTGCCTTTGCCTTTGCCTTTGCCTTTGCCTTTGCCTTTGCCTTTGCCTTTGCCTTTGCCTTTGCCTTTGCCTTTGCCTTTGCCTTTGCCTTTGCCTTTGCCTTTGCCTTTGCCTTTGCCTTTGCCTTTGCCTTTGCCTTTGCCTTTGCCTTTGCCTTTGCCTTTGCCTTTGCCTTTGCCTTTGCCTTTGCCTTTGCCTTTGCCTTTGCCTTTGCCTTTGCCTTTGCCTTTGCCTTTGCCTTTGCCTTTGCCTTTGCCTTTGCCTTTGCCTTTGCCTTTGCCTTTGCCTTTGCCTTTGCCTTTGCCTTTGCCTTTGCCTTTGCCTTTGCCTTTGCCTTTGCCTTTGCCTTTGCCTTTGCCTTTGCCTTTGCCTTTGCCTTTGCCTTTGCCTTTGCCTTTGCCTTTGCCTTTGCCTTTGCCTTTGCCTTTGCCTTTGCCTTTGCCTTTGCCTTTGCCTTTGCCTTTGCCTTTGCCTTTGCCTTTGCCTTTGCCTTTGCCTTTGCCTTTGCCTTTGCCTTTGCCTTTGCCTTTGCCTTTGCCTTTGCCTTTGCCTTTGCCTTTGCCTTTGCCTTTGCCTTTGCCTTTGCCTTTGCCTTTGCCTTTGCCTTTGCCTTTGCCTTTGCCTTTGCCTTTGCCTTTGCCTTTGCCTTTGCCTTTGCCTTTGCCTTTGCCTTTGCCTTTGCCTTTGCCTTTGCCTTTGCCTTTGCCTTTGCCTTTGCCTTTGCCTTTGCCTTTGCCTTTGCCTTTGCCTTTGCCTTTGCCTTTGCCTTTGCCTTTGCCTTTGCCTTTGCCTTTGCCTTTGCCTTTGCCTTTGCCTTTGCCTTTGCCTTTGCCTTTGCCTTTGCCTTTGCCTTTGCCTTTGCCTTTGCCTTTGCCTTTGCCTTTGCCTTTGCCTTTGCCTTTGCCTTTGCCTTTGCCTTTGCCTTTGCCTTTGCCTTTGCCTTTGCCTTTGCCTTTGCCTTTGCCTTTGCCTTTGCCTTTGCCTTTGCCTTTGCCTTTGCCTTTGCCTTTGCCTTTGCCTTTGCCTTTGCCTTTGCCTTTGCCTTTGCCTTTGCCTTTGCCTTTGCCTTTGCCTTTGCCTTTGCCTTTGCCTTTGCCTTTGCCTTTGCCTTTGCCTTTGCCTTTGCCTTTGCCTTTGCCTTTGCCTTTGCCTTTGCCTTTGCCTTTGCCTTTGCCTTTGCCTTTGCCTTTGCCTTTGCCTTTGCCTTTGCCTTTGCCTTTGCCTTTGCCTTTGCCTTTGCCTTTGCCTTTGCCTTTGCCTTTGCCTTTGCCTTTGCCTTTGCCTTTGCCTTTGCCTTTGCCTTTGCCTTTGCCTTTGCCTTTGCCTTTGCCTTTGCCTTTGCCTTTGCCTTTGCCTTTGCCTTTGCCTTTGCCTTTGCCTTTGCCTTTGCCTTTGCCTTTGCCTTTGCCTTTGCCTTTGCCTTTGCCTTTGCCTTTGCCTTTGCCTTTGCCTTTGCCTTTGCCTTTGCCTTTGCCTTTGCCTTTGCCTTTGCCTTTGCCTTTGCCTTTGCCTTTGCCTTTGCCTTTGCCTTTGCCTTTGCCTTTGCCTTTGCCTTTGCCTTTGCCTTTGCCTTTGCCTTTGCCTTTGCCTTTGCCTTTGCCTTTGCCTTTGCCTTTGCCTTTGCCTTTGCCTTTGCCTTTGCCTTTGCCTTTGCCTTTGCCTTTGCCTTTGCCTTTGCCTTTGCCTTTGCCTTTGCCTTTGCCTTTGCCTTTGCCTTTGCCTTTGCCTTTGCCTTTGCCTTTGCCTTTGCCTTTGCCTTTGCCTTTGCCTTTGCCTTTGCCTTTGCCTTTGCCTTTGCCTTTGCCTTTGCCTTTGCCTTTGCCTTTGCCTTTGCCTTTGCCTTTGCCTTTGCCTTTGCCTTTGCCTTTGCCTTTGCCTTTGCCTTTGCCTTTGCCTTTGCCTTTGCCTTTGCCTTTGCCTTTGCCTTTGCCTTTGCCTTTGCCTTTGCCTTTGCCTTTGCCTTTGCCTTTGCCTTTGCCTTTGCCTTTGCCTTTGCCTTTGCCTTTGCCTTTGCCTTTGCCTTTGCCTTTGCCTTTGCCTTTGCCTTTGCCTTTGCCTTTGCCTTTGCCTTTGCCTTTGCCTTTGCCTTTGCCTTTGCCTTTGCCTTTGCCTTTGCCTTTGCCTTTGCCTTTGCCTTTGCCTTTGCCTTTGCCTTTGCCTTTGCCTTTGCCTTTGCCTTTGCCTTTGCCTTTGCCTTTGCCTTTGCCTTTGCCTTTGCCTTTGCCTTTGCCTTTGCCTTTGCCTTTGCCTTTGCCTTTGCCTTTGCCTTTGCCTTTGCCTTTGCCTTTGCCTTTGCCTTTGCCTTTGCCTTTGCCTTTGCCTTTGCCTTTGCCTTTGCCTTTGCCTTTGCCTTTGCCTTTGCCTTTGCCTTTGCCTTTGCCTTTGCCTTTGCCTTTGCCTTTGCCTTTGCCTTTGCCTTTGCCTTTGCCTTTGCCTTTGCCTTTGCCTTTGCCTTTGCCTTTGCCTTTGCCTTTGCCTTTGCCTTTGCCTTTGCCTTTGCCTTTGCCTTTGCCTTTGCCTTTGCCTTTGCCTTTGCCTTTGCCTTTGCCTTTGCCTTTGCCTTTGCCTTTGCCTTTGCCTTTGCCTTTGCCTTTGCCTTTGCCTTTGCCTTTGCCTTTGCCTTTGCCTTTGCCTTTGCCTTTGCCTTTGCCTTTGCCTTTGCCTTTGCCTTTGCCTTTGCCTTTGCCTTTGCCTTTGCCTTTGCCTTTGCCTTTGCCTTTGCCTTTGCCTTTGCCTTTGCCTTTGCCTTTGCCTTTGCCTTTGCCTTTGCCTTTGCCTTTGCCTTTGCCTTTGCCTTTGCCTTTGCCTTTGCCTTTGCCTTTGCCTTTGCCTTTGCCTTTGCCTTTGCCTTTGCCTTTGCCTTTGCCTTTGCCTTTGCCTTTGCCTTTGCCTTTGCCTTTGCCTTTGCCTTTGCCTTTGCCTTTGCCTTTGCCTTTGCCTTTGCCTTTGCCTTTGCCTTTGCCTTTGCCTTTGCCTTTGCCTTTGCCTTTGCCTTTGCCTTTGCCTTTGCCTTTGCCTTTGCCTTTGCCTTTGCCTTTGCCTTTGCCTTTGCCTTTGCCTTTGCCTTTGCCTTTGCCTTTGCCTTTGCCTTTGCCTTTGCCTTTGCCTTTGCCTTTGCCTTTGCCTTTGCCTTTGCCTTTGCCTTTGCCTTTGCCTTTGCCTTTGCCTTTGCCTTTGCCTTTGCCTTTGCCTTTGCCTTTGCCTTTGCCTTTGCCTTTGCCTTTGCCTTTGCCTTTGCCTTTGCCTTTGCCTTTGCCTTTGCCTTTGCCTTTGCCTTTGCCTTTGCCTTTGCCTTTGCCTTTGCCTTTGCCTTTGCCTTTGCCTTTGCCTTTGCCTTTGCCTTTGCCTTTGCCTTTGCCTTTGCCTTTGCCTTTGCCTTTGCCTTTGCCTTTGCCTTTGCCTTTGCCTTTGCCTTTGCCTTTGCCTTTGCCTTTGCCTTTGCCTTTGCCTTTGCCTTTGCCTTTGCCTTTGCCTTTGCCTTTGCCTTTGCCTTTGCCTTTGCCTTTGCCTTTGCCTTTGCCTTTGCCTTTGCCTTTGCCTTTGCCTTTGCCTTTGCCTTTGCCTTTGCCTTTGCCTTTGCCTTTGCCTTTGCCTTTGCCTTTGCCTTTGCCTTTGCCTTTGCCTTTGCCTTTGCCTTTGCCTTTGCCTTTGCCTTTGCCTTTGCCTTTGCCTTTGCCTTTGCCTTTGCCTTTGCCTTTGCCTTTGCCTTTGCCTTTGCCTTTGCCTTTGCCTTTGCCTTTGCCTTTGCCTTTGCCTTTGCCTTTGCCTTTGCCTTTGCCTTTGCCTTTGCCTTTGCCTTTGCCTTTGCCTTTGCCTTTGCCTTTGCCTTTGCCTTTGCCTTTGCCTTTGCCTTTGCCTTTGCCTTTGCCTTTGCCTTTGCCTTTGCCTTTGCCTTTGCCTTTGCCTTTGCCTTTGCCTTTGCCTTTGCCTTTGCCTTTGCCTTTGCCTTTGCCTTTGCCTTTGCCTTTGCCTTTGCCTTTGCCTTTGCCTTTGCCTTTGCCTTTGCCTTTGCCTTTGCCTTTGCCTTTGCCTTTGCCTTTGCCTTTGCCTTTGCCTTTGCCTTTGCCTTTGCCTTTGCCTTTGCCTTTGCCTTTGCCTTTGCCTTTGCCTTTGCCTTTGCCTTTGCCTTTGCCTTTGCCTTTGCCTTTGCCTTTGCCTTTGCCTTTGCCTTTGCCTTTGCCTTTGCCTTTGCCTTTGCCTTTGCCTTTGCCTTTGCCTTTGCCTTTGCCTTTGCCTTTGCCTTTGCCTTTGCCTTTGCCTTTGCCTTTGCCTTTGCCTTTGCCTTTGCCTTTGCCTTTGCCTTTGCCTTTGCCTTTGCCTTTGCCTTTGCCTTTGCCTTTGCCTTTGCCTTTGCCTTTGCCTTTGCCTTTGCCTTTGCCTTTGCCTTTGCCTTTGCCTTTGCCTTTGCCTTTGCCTTTGCCTTTGCCTTTGCCTTTGCCTTTGCCTTTGCCTTTGCCTTTGCCTTTGCCTTTGCCTTTGCCTTTGCCTTTGCCTTTGCCTTTGCCTTTGCCTTTGCCTTTGCCTTTGCCTTTGCCTTTGCCTTTGCCTTTGCCTTTGCCTTTGCCTTTGCCTTTGCCTTTGCCTTTGCCTTTGCCTTTGCCTTTGCCTTTGCCTTTGCCTTTGCCTTTGCCTTTGCCTTTGCCTTTGCCTTTGCCTTTGCCTTTGCCTTTGCCTTTGCCTTTGCCTTTGCCTTTGCCTTTGCCTTTGCCTTTGCCTTTGCCTTTGCCTTTGCCTTTGCCTTTGCCTTTGCCTTTGCCTTTGCCTTTGCCTTTGCCTTTGCCTTTGCCTTTGCCTTTGCCTTTGCCTTTGCCTTTGCCTTTGCCTTTGCCTTTGCCTTTGCCTTTGCCTTTGCCTTTGCCTTTGCCTTTGCCTTTGCCTTTGCCTTTGCCTTTGCCTTTGCCTTTGCCTTTGCCTTTGCCTTTGCCTTTGCCTTTGCCTTTGCCTTTGCCTTTGCCTTTGCCTTTGCCTTTGCCTTTGCCTTTGCCTTTGCCTTTGCCTTTGCCTTTGCCTTTGCCTTTGCCTTTGCCTTTGCCTTTGCCTTTGCCTTTGCCTTTGCCTTTGCCTTTGCCTTTGCCTTTGCCTTTGCCTTTGCCTTTGCCTTTGCCTTTGCCTTTGCCTTTGCCTTTGCCTTTGCCTTTGCCTTTGCCTTTGCCTTTGCCTTTGCCTTTGCCTTTGCCTTTGCCTTTGCCTTTGCCTTTGCCTTTGCCTTTGCCTTTGCCTTTGCCTTTGCCTTTGCCTTTGCCTTTGCCTTTGCCTTTGCCTTTGCCTTTGCCTTTGCCTTTGCCTTTGCCTTTGCCTTTGCCTTTGCCTTTGCCTTTGCCTTTGCCTTTGCCTTTGCCTTTGCCTTTGCCTTTGCCTTTGCCTTTGCCTTTGCCTTTGCCTTTGCCTTTGCCTTTGCCTTTGCCTTTGCCTTTGCCTTTGCCTTTGCCTTTGCCTTTGCCTTTGCCTTTGCCTTTGCCTTTGCCTTTGCCTTTGCCTTTGCCTTTGCCTTTGCCTTTGCCTTTGCCTTTGCCTTTGCCTTTGCCTTTGCCTTTGCCTTTGCCTTTGCCTTTGCCTTTGCCTTTGCCTTTGCCTTTGCCTTTGCCTTTGCCTTTGCCTTTGCCTTTGCCTTTGCCTTTGCCTTTGCCTTTGCCTTTGCCTTTGCCTTTGCCTTTGCCTTTGCCTTTGCCTTTGCCTTTGCCTTTGCCTTTGCCTTTGCCTTTGCCTTTGCCTTTGCCTTTGCCTTTGCCTTTGCCTTTGCCTTTGCCTTTGCCTTTGCCTTTGCCTTTGCCTTTGCCTTTGCCTTTGCCTTTGCCTTTGCCTTTGCCTTTGCCTTTGCCTTTGCCTTTGCCTTTGCCTTTGCCTTTGCCTTTGCCTTTGCCTTTGCCTTTGCCTTTGCCTTTGCCTTTGCCTTTGCCTTTGCCTTTGCCTTTGCCTTTGCCTTTGCCTTTGCCTTTGCCTTTGCCTTTGCCTTTGCCTTTGCCTTTGCCTTTGCCTTTGCCTTTGCCTTTGCCTTTGCCTTTGCCTTTGCCTTTGCCTTTGCCTTTGCCTTTGCCTTTGCCTTTGCCTTTGCCTTTGCCTTTGCCTTTGCCTTTGCCTTTGCCTTTGCCTTTGCCTTTGCCTTTGCCTTTGCCTTTGCCTTTGCCTTTGCCTTTGCCTTTGCCTTTGCCTTTGCCTTTGCCTTTGCCTTTGCCTTTGCCTTTGCCTTTGCCTTTGCCTTTGCCTTTGCCTTTGCCTTTGCCTTTGCCTTTGCCTTTGCCTTTGCCTTTGCCTTTGCCTTTGCCTTTGCCTTTGCCTTTGCCTTTGCCTTTGCCTTTGCCTTTGCCTTTGCCTTTGCCTTTGCCTTTGCCTTTGCCTTTGCCTTTGCCTTTGCCTTTGCCTTTGCCTTTGCCTTTGCCTTTGCCTTTGCCTTTGCCTTTGCCTTTGCCTTTGCCTTTGCCTTTGCCTTTGCCTTTGCCTTTGCCTTTGCCTTTGCCTTTGCCTTTGCCTTTGCCTTTGCCTTTGCCTTTGCCTTTGCCTTTGCCTTTGCCTTTGCCTTTGCCTTTGCCTTTGCCTTTGCCTTTGCCTTTGCCTTTGCCTTTGCCTTTGCCTTTGCCTTTGCCTTTGCCTTTGCCTTTGCCTTTGCCTTTGCCTTTGCCTTTGCCTTTGCCTTTGCCTTTGCCTTTGCCTTTGCCTTTGCCTTTGCCTTTGCCTTTGCCTTTGCCTTTGCCTTTGCCTTTGCCTTTGCCTTTGCCTTTGCCTTTGCCTTTGCCTTTGCCTTTGCCTTTGCCTTTGCCTTTGCCTTTGCCTTTGCCTTTGCCTTTGCCTTTGCCTTTGCCTTTGCCTTTGCCTTTGCCTTTGCCTTTGCCTTTGCCTTTGCCTTTGCCTTTGCCTTTGCCTTTGCCTTTGCCTTTGCCTTTGCCTTTGCCTTTGCCTTTGCCTTTGCCTTTGCCTTTGCCTTTGCCTTTGCCTTTGCCTTTGCCTTTGCCTTTGCCTTTGCCTTTGCCTTTGCCTTTGCCTTTGCCTTTGCCTTTGCCTTTGCCTTTGCCTTTGCCTTTGCCTTTGCCTTTGCCTTTGCCTTTGCCTTTGCCTTTGCCTTTGCCTTTGCCTTTGCCTTTGCCTTTGCCTTTGCCTTTGCCTTTGCCTTTGCCTTTGCCTTTGCCTTTGCCTTTGCCTTTGCCTTTGCCTTTGCCTTTGCCTTTGCCTTTGCCTTTGCCTTTGCCTTTGCCTTTGCCTTTGCCTTTGCCTTTGCCTTTGCCTTTGCCTTTGCCTTTGCCTTTGCCTTTGCCTTTGCCTTTGCCTTTGCCTTTGCCTTTGCCTTTGCCTTTGCCTTTGCCTTTGCCTTTGCCTTTGCCTTTGCCTTTGCCTTTGCCTTTGCCTTTGCCTTTGCCTTTGCCTTTGCCTTTGCCTTTGCCTTTGCCTTTGCCTTTGCCTTTGCCTTTGCCTTTGCCTTTGCCTTTGCCTTTGCCTTTGCCTTTGCCTTTGCCTTTGCCTTTGCCTTTGCCTTTGCCTTTGCCTTTGCCTTTGCCTTTGCCTTTGCCTTTGCCTTTGCCTTTGCCTTTGCCTTTGCCTTTGCCTTTGCCTTTGCCTTTGCCTTTGCCTTTGCCTTTGCCTTTGCCTTTGCCTTTGCCTTTGCCTTTGCCTTTGCCTTTGCCTTTGCCTTTGCCTTTGCCTTTGCCTTTGCCTTTGCCTTTGCCTTTGCCTTTGCCTTTGCCTTTGCCTTTGCCTTTGCCTTTGCCTTTGCCTTTGCCTTTGCCTTTGCCTTTGCCTTTGCCTTTGCCTTTGCCTTTGCCTTTGCCTTTGCCTTTGCCTTTGCCTTTGCCTTTGCCTTTGCCTTTGCCTTTGCCTTTGCCTTTGCCTTTGCCTTTGCCTTTGCCTTTGCCTTTGCCTTTGCCTTTGCCTTTGCCTTTGCCTTTGCCTTTGCCTTTGCCTTTGCCTTTGCCTTTGCCTTTGCCTTTGCCTTTGCCTTTGCCTTTGCCTTTGCCTTTGCCTTTGCCTTTGCCTTTGCCTTTGCCTTTGCCTTTGCCTTTGCCTTTGCCTTTGCCTTTGCCTTTGCCTTTGCCTTTGCCTTTGCCTTTGCCTTTGCCTTTGCCTTTGCCTTTGCCTTTGCCTTTGCCTTTGCCTTTGCCTTTGCCTTTGCCTTTGCCTTTGCCTTTGCCTTTGCCTTTGCCTTTGCCTTTGCCTTTGCCTTTGCCTTTGCCTTTGCCTTTGCCTTTGCCTTTGCCTTTGCCTTTGCCTTTGCCTTTGCCTTTGCCTTTGCCTTTGCCTTTGCCTTTGCCTTTGCCTTTGCCTTTGCCTTTGCCTTTGCCTTTGCCTTTGCCTTTGCCTTTGCCTTTGCCTTTGCCTTTGCCTTTGCCTTTGCCTTTGCCTTTGCCTTGCCTTTGCCTTTGCCTTTGCCTTTGCCTTTGCCTTTGCCTTTGCCTTTGCCTTTGCCTTTGCCTTTGCCTTTGTCTTTTCTTTGTCTTTGTCTTTGTCTTTGTCTTTGTCTTTGTCTTTGTCTTTGTCTTTGTCTTTGTCTTTGTCTTTGTCTTTGTCTTTTTCTTTTTCTTTTTCTTTTTCTTTGTCTTTTTCTTTGTCTTTGTCTTTGTCTTTGTCTTTGTCTTTGTCTTTGTCTTTTTCTTTGTCTTTGTCTTTGTCTTTGTCTTTGTCTTTGTCTTTGTCTTTGTCTTTGTCTTTGTCTTTGTCTTTGTCTTTGTCTTTGTCTTTGTCTTTGTCTTTGTCTTTGTCTTTGTCTTTGTCTTTGTCTTTGTCTTTGTCTTTGTCTTTGTCTTTGTCTTTGTCTTTGTCTTTGTCTTTGTCTTTGTCTTTGTCTTTGTCTTTGTCTTGTCTTTGTCTTGTCTTTGTCTTGTCTTTGTCTTGTCTTTGTCTTGTCTTTGTCTTGTCTTTGTCTTGTCTTTGTCTTGTCTTTGTCTTGTCTTTGTCTTGTCTTTGTCTTGTCTTTGTCTTGTCTTTGTCTTGTCTTTGTCTTGTCTTTGTCTTGTCTTTGTCTTGTCTTTGTCTTGTCTTTGTCTTGTCTTTGTCTTGTCTTTGTCTTGTCTTTGTCTTGTCTTTGTCTTGTCTTTGTCTTGTCTTTGTCTTGTCTTTGTCTTGTCTTTGTCTTGTCTTTGTCTTGTCTTTGTCTTGTCTTTGTCTTGTCTTTGTCTTGTCTTTGTCTTGTCTTTGTCTTGTCTTTGTCTTGTCTTTGTCTTGTCTTGTCTTTGTCTTGTCTTTGTCTTGTCTTTGTCTTGTCTTTGTCTTGTCTTTGTCTTGTCTTTGTCTTGTCTTTGTCTTGTCTTTGTCTTGTCTTTGTCTTGTCTTTGTCTTGTCTTTGTCTTGTCTTTGTCTTGTCTTTGTCTTGTCTTTGTCTTGTCTTTGTCTTGTCTTTGTCTTGTCTTTGTCTTGTCTTTGTCTTGTCTTTGTCTTGTCTTTGTCTTGTCTTTGTCTTGTCTTTGTCTTGTCTTTGTCTTGTCTTTGTCTTGTCTTTGTCTTGTCTTTGTCTTGTCTTTGTCTTGTCTTTGTCTTGTCTTTGTCTTGTCTTTGTCTTGTCTTTGTCTTGTCTTTGTCTTGTCTTTGTCTTGTCTTTGTCTTGTCTTTGTCTTGTCTTTGTCTTGTCTTTGTCTTGTCTTTGTCTTGTCTTTGTCTTGTCTTTGTCTTGTCTTTGTCTTGTCTTTGTCTTGTCTTTGTCTTGTCTTTGTCTTGTCTTTGTCTTGTCTTTGTCTTGTCTTTGTCTTGTCTTTGTCTTGTCTTTGTCTTGTCTTTGTCTTGTCTTGTCTTTGTCTTGTCTTTGTCTTGTCTTTGTCTTGTCTTTGTCTTGTCTTTGTCTTGTCTTTGTCTTGTCTTTGTCTTGTCTTTGTCTTGTCTTTGTCTTTGTCTTGTCTTTGTCTTTGTCTTGTCTTTGTCTTTGTCTTTGTCTTGTCTTTGTCTTGTCTTTGTCTTGTCTTTGTCTTGTCTTTGTCTTGTCTTTGTCTTGTCTTTGTCTTGTCTTTGTCTTGTCTTTGTCTTGTCTTTGTCTTGTCTTTGTCTTGTCTTTGTCTTGTCTTTGTCTTGTCTTTGTCTTGTCTTTGTCTTGTCTTTGTCTTGTCTTTGTCTTGTCTTTGTCTTGTCTTTGTCTTGTCTTTGTCTTGTCTTTGTCTTGTCTTTGTCTTGTCTTTGTCTTGTCTTTGTCTTGTCTTTGTCTTGTCTTTGTCTTGTCTTTGTCTTGTCTTTGTCTTGTCTTTGTCTTGTCTTTGTCTTGTCTTTGTCTTGTCTTTGTCTTGTCTTTGTCTTGTCTTTGTCTTGTCTTTGTCTTGTCTTTGTCTTGTCTTTGTCTTGTCTTTGTCTTGTCTTTGTCTTGTCTTTGTCTTGTCTTTGTCTTGTCTTTGTCTTGTCTTTGTCTTGTCTTTGTCTTGTCTTTGTCTTGTCTTTGTCTTGTCTTTGTCTTGTCTTTGTCTTGTCTTTGTCTTGTCTTTGTCTTGTCTTTGTCTTGTCTTTGTCTTGTCTTTGTCTTGTCTTTGTCTTGTCTTTGTCTTGTCTTTGTCTTGTCTTTGTCTTGTCTTTGTCTTGTCTTTGTCTTGTCTTTGTCTTGTCTTTGTCTTGTCTTTGTCTTGTCTTTGTCTTGTCTTTGTCTTGTCTTTGTCTTGTCTTTGTCTTGTCTTTGTCTTGTCTTTGTCTTGTCTTTGTCTTGTCTTTGTCTTGTCTTTGTCTTGTCTTTGTCTTGTCTTTGTCTTGTCTTTGTCTTGTCTTTGTCTTGTCTTTGTCTTGTCTTTGTCTTGTCTTTGTCTTGTCTTTGTCTTGTCTTTGTCTTGTCTTTGTCTTGTCTTTGTCTTGTCTTTGTCTTGTCTTTGTCTTGTCTTTGTCTTGTCTTTGTCTTGTCTTTGTCTTGTCTTTGTCTTGTCTTTGTCTTGTCTTTGTCTTGTCTTTGTCTTGTCTTTGTCTTGTCTTTGTCTTGTCTTTGTCTTGTCTTTGTCTTGTCTTTGTCTTGTCTTTGTCTTGTCTTTGTCTTGTCTTTGTCTTGTCTTTGTCTTGTCTTTGTCTTGTCTTTGTCTTGTCTTGTCTTGTCTTTGTCTTGTCTTTGTCTTGTCTTTGTCTTGTCTTTGTCTTGTCTTTGTCTTGTCTTTGTCTTGTCTTTGTCTTGTCTTTGTCTTGTCTTTGTCTTGTCTTTGTCTTGTCTTTGTCTTGTCTTTGTCTTGTCTTTGTCTTGTCTTTGTCTTGTCTTTGTCTTGTCTTTGTCTTGTCTTTGTCTTGTCTTTGTCTTGTCTTTGTCTTGTCTTTGTCTTGTCTTTGTCTTGTCTTTGTCTTGTCTTTGTCTTGTCTTTGTCTTGTCTTTGTCTTGTCTTTGTCTTGTCTTTGTCTTGTCTTTGTCTTGTCTTTGTCTTGTCTTTGTCTTGTCTTTGTCTTGTCTTTGTCTTGTCTTTGTCTTGTCTTTGTCTTGTCTTTGTCTTGTCTTTGTCTTGTCTTTGTCTTGTCTTTGTCTTGTCTTTGTCTTGTCTTTGTCTTGTCTTTGTCTTGTCTTTGTCTTGTCTTTGTCTTGTCTTTGTCTTGTCTTTGTCTTGTCTTTGTCTTGTCTTTGTCTTGTCTTTGTCTTGTCTTTGTCTTGTCTTTGTCTTGTCTTTGTCTTGTCTTTGTCTTGTCTTTGTCTTGTCTTTGTCTTGTCTTTGTCTTGTCTTTGTCTTGTCTTTGTCTTGTCTTTGTCTTGTCTTTGTCTTGTCTTTGTCTTGTCTTTGTCTTGTCTTTGTCTTGTCTTTGTCTTGTCTTTGTCTTGTCTTTGTCTTGTCTTTGTCTTGTCTTTGTCTTGTCTTTGTCTTGTCTTTGTCTTGTCTTTGTCTTGTCTTTGTCTTGTCTTTGTCTTGTCTTTGTCTTGTCTTTGTCTTGTCTTTGTCTTGTCTTTGTCTTGTCTTTGTCTTGTCTTTGTCTTGTCTTTGTCTTGTCTTTGTCTTGTCTTTGTCTTGTCTTTGTCTTGTCTTTGGCTTGTCTTTGGCTTGTCTTTGGCTTGTCTTTGGCTTGTCTTTGGCTTGTCTTTGGCTTGTCTTTGGCTTGTCTTTGGCTTGTCTTTGGCTTGTCTTTGGCTTGTCTTTGGCTTGTCTTTGGCTTGTCTTTGGCTTGTCTTTGGCTTGTCTTTGGCTTGTCTTTGGCTTGTCTTTGGCTTGTCTTTGGCTTGTCTTTGGCTTGTCTTTGGCTTGTCTTTGGCTTGTCTTTGGCTTGTCTTTGGCTTGTCTTTGGCTTGTCTTTGGCTTGTCTTTGGCTTGTCTTTGGCTTGTCTTTGGCTTGTCTTTGGCTTGTCTTTGGCTTGTCTTTGGCTTGTCTTTGGCTTGTCTTTGGCTTGTCTTTGTCTTGTCTTTGTCTTGTCTTTGTCTTGTCTTTGTCTTGTCTTTGTCTTGTCTTTGTCTTGTCTTTGTCTTGTCTTTGTCTTGTCTTTGTCTTGTCTTTGTCTTGTCTTTGTCTTGTCTTTGTCTTGTCTTTGTCTTGTCTTTGTCTTGTCTTTGTCTTGTCTTTGTCTTGTCTTTGTCTTGTCTTTGTCTTGTCTTTGTCTTGTCTTTGTCTTGTCTTTGTCTTGTCTTTGTCTTGTCTTTGTCTTGTCTTTGTCTTGTCTTTGTCTTGTCTTTGTCTTGTCTTTGTCTTGTCTTTGTCTTGTCTTTGTCTTGTCTTTGTCTTGTCTTTGTCTTGTCTTTGTCTTGTCTTTGTCTTGTCTTTGTCTTGTCTTTGTCTTGTCTTTGTCTTGTCTTTGTCTTGTCTTTGTCTTGTCTTTGTCTTGTCTTTGTCTTGTCTTTGTCTTGTCTTTGTCTTGTCTTTGTCTTGTCTTTGTCTTGTCTTTGTCTTGTCTTTGTCTTGTCTTTGTCTTGTCTTTGTCTTGTCTTTGTCTTGTCTTTGTCTTGTCTTTGTCTTGTCTTTGTCTTGTCTTTGTCTTGTCTTTGTCTTGTCTTTGTCTTGTCTTTGTCTTGTCTTTGTCTTGTCTTTGTCTTGTCTTTGTCTTGTCTTTGTCTTGTCTTTGTCTTGTCTTTGTCTTGTCTTTGTCTTGTCTTTGTCTTGTCTTTGTCTTGTCTTTGTCTTGTCTTTGTCTTGTCTTTGTCTTGTCTTTGTCTTGTCTTTGTCTTGTCTTTGTCTTGTCTTTGTCTTGTCTTTGTCTTGTCTTTGTCTTGTCTTTGTCTTGTCTTTGTCTTGTCTTTGTCTTGTCTTTGTCTTGTCTTTGTCTTGTCTTTGTCTTGTCTTTGTCTTGTCTTTGTCTTGTCTTTGTCTTGTCTTTGTCTTGTCTTTGTCTTGTCTTTGTCTTGTCTTTGTCTTGTCTTTGTCTTGTCTTTGTCTTGTCTTTGTCTTGTCTTTGTCTTGTCTTTGTCTTGTCTTTGTCTTGTCTTTGTCTTGTCTTTGTCTTGTCTTTGTCTTGTCTTTGTCTTGTCTTTGTCTTGTCTTTGTCTTGTCTTTGTCTTGTCTTTTGTCTTGTCTTTGTCTTGTCTTTGTCTTGTCTTTGTCTTG
>NW_026683900.1:0-17527 GCF_030247195.1 Topomyia yanbarensis | reverse complement strand
CTAAATATGAACCTTGCGTTTTTCCACATCATCATCTTTCCGAGACAATAGTTGTTAGATTTACTTCGGAAAAGATTATTCATCTACTTCTTTTGTGATTTTCTCCATAGCTGCTGTTTTTTGTTCAATGTCCGATCTTCTTGGTATATCTGACCTGCTCAAGTCTGCTTCAATTATCAACAGCTGTCGAAACGGCATCTTTGGAGTTCACCGGTAAATATTCAAGATAATTTAATGCAGCTTTTCTCTGGAAAATTATTCATTGGAATTCAAGATTCCCAGAATTTTAGCATTTTAAAAAAATTATGATTTGAGAATCACGAAATTTTAGAATTCCGGAATTTAATATTTTTAGAAATTTAGATTTAGGCATTTCAGAGTATGAGAGCTCCTTGATTTTGTAACATTGGAATTCCAAAATAATGTTTTGAAAATTTAGAATGTTGGTTTCAGAACATTGGACATTTGGAATATGTACTAGAATTTTGTAATTATAGATTTTCAGATTGTGAATATCTCAGTTTGCTTTCAGATTTTAGAATTTTAGAATATTAGAATTTTGGAATTTTAGAATTTCAGAATTTTAGAATTTTAGAATTTTAGAATTTTAGAATTTTAGAATTTTAGAATTTTAGAATTCTAGAATTTTAGAATTTTAGAATTTTAGAATTTTAGAATTTTAGAATTTTAGAATTTTAGAATTTTAGAATTTTAGAATTTTAGAATTTTAGAATTTTAGAACTTTAGAATTTTAGAATTTTAGAATTTTAGAATTTTAGAATTTTAGAATTTTAGAATTTTAGAATTTTAGAATTTTAGAATTTTAGAATTTTAGAATTTTAGAATTTTAGAATTTTAGAATTTTAGAATTTTAGAATTTTAGAATTTTAGAATTTTAGAATTTTAGAATTTTAGAATTTTAGAATTTTAGAATTTTAGAGTTTTAGAGTTTTAGAATCTTAGAATTTTAGAATTTTAGAATTTTAGAATTTTAGAATTTTAGAATTTTAGAATTTTAGAATTTTAGAATTTTAGAATTTTAGAATTTTAGAATTTTAGAATTTTAGAATTTTAGAATTTTAGAATTTTAGAATTTTAGAATTTTAGAATTTTAGAATTTTAGAATTTTAGAATTTTAGAATTTTAGAATTTTAGAATTTTAGAATTTTAGAATTTTAGAATTTTAGAATTTTAGAATTTTAGAATTTTAGAATTTTAGAATTTTAGAATTTTAGAATTTTAGAATTTTAGAATTTTAGAATTTTAGAATTTTAGAATTTTAGAATTTTAGAATTTTAGAATTTTAGAATTTTAGAATTTTAGAATTTTAGAATTTTAGAATTTTAGAATTTTAGAATTTTAGAATTTTAGAATTTTAGAATTTTAGAATTTTAGAATTTTAGAATTTTAGAATTTTAGAATTTTAGAATTTTAGAATTTTAGAATTTTAGAATTTTAGAATTTTAGAATTTTAGAATTTTAGAATTTTAGAATTTTAGAATTTTAGAATTTTAGAATTTTAGAATTTTAGAATTTTAGAATTTTAGAATTTTAGAATTTTAGAATTTTAGAATTTTAGAATTTTAGAATTTTAGAATTTTAGAATTTTAGAATTTTAGAATTTTAGAATTTTAGAATTTTAGAATTTTAGAATTTTAGAATTTTAGAATTTTAGAATTTTAGAATTTTAGAATTTTAGAATTTTAGAATTTTAGAATTTTAGAATTTTAGAATTTTAGAATTTTAGAATTTTAGAATTTTAGAATTTTAGAATTTTAGAATTTTAGAATTTTAGAATTTTAGAATTTTAGAATTTTAGAATTTTAGAATTTTAGAATTTTAGAATTTTAGAATTTTAGAATTTTAGAATTTTAGAATTTTAGAATTTTAGAATTTTAGAATTTTAGAATTTTAGAATTTTAGAATTTTAGAATTTTAGAATTTTAGAATTTTAGAATTTTAGAATTTTAGAATTTTAGAATTTTAGAATTTTAGAATTTTAGAATTTTAGAATTTTAGAATTTTAGAATTTTAGAATTTTAGAATTTTAGAATTTTAGAATTTTAGAATTTTAGAATTTTAGAATTTTAGAATTTTAGAATTTTAGAATTTTAGAATTTTAGAATTTTAGAATTTTAGAATTTTAGAATTTTAGAATTTTAGAATTTTAGAATTTTAGAATTTTAGAATTTTAGAATTTTAGAATTTTAGAATTTTAGAATTTTAGAATTTTAGAATTTTAGAATTTTAGAATTTTAGAATTTTAGAATTTTAGAATTTTAGAATTTTAGAATTTTAGAATTTTAGAATTTTAGAATTTTAGAATTTTAGAATTTTAGAATTTTAGAATTTTAGAATTTTAGAATTTTAGAATTTTAGAATTTTAGAATTTTAGAATTTTAGAATTTTAGAATTTTAGAATTTTAGAATTTTAGAATTTTAGAATTTTAGAATTTTAGAATTTTAGAATTTTAGAATTTTAGAATTTTAGAATTTTAGAATTTTAGAATTTTAGAATTTTAGAATTTTAGAATTTTAGAATTTTAGAATTTTAGAATTTTAGAATTTTAGAATTTTAGAATTTTAGAATTTTAGAATTTTAGAATTTTAGAATTTTAGAATTTTAGAATTTTAGAATTTTAGAATTTTAGAATTTTAGAATTTTAGAATTTTAGAATTTTAGAATTTTAGAATTTTAGAATTTTAGAATTTTAGAATTTTAGAATTTTAGAATTTTAGAATTTTAGAATTTTAGAATTTTAGAATTTTAGAATTTTAGAATTTTAGAATTTTAGAATTTTAGAATTTTAGAATTTTAGAATTTTAGAATTTTAGAATTTTAGAATTTTAGAATTTTAGAATTTTAGAATTTTAGAATTTTAGAATTTTAGAATTTTAGAATTTTAGAATTTTAGAATTTTAGAATTTTAGAATTTTAGAATTTTAGAATTTTAGAATTTTAGAATTTTAGAATTTTAGAATTTTAGAATTTTAGAATTTTAGAATTTTAGAATTTTAGAATTTTAGAATTTTAGAATTTTAGAATTTTAGAATTTTAGAATTTTAGAATTTTAGAATTTTAGAATTTTAGAATTTTAGAATTTTAGAATTTTAGAATTTTAGAATTTTAGAATTTTAGAATTTTAGAATTTTAGAATTTTAGAATTTTAGAATTTTAGAATTTTAGAATTTTAGAATTTTAGAATTTTAGAATTTTAGAATTTTAGAATTTTAGAATTTTAGAATTTTAGAATTTTAGAATTTTAGAATTTTAGAATTTTAGAATTTTAGAATTTTAGAATTTTAGAATTTTAGAATTTTAGAATTTTAGAATTTTAGAATTTTAGAATTTTAGAATTTTAGAATTTTAGAATTTTAGAATTTTAGAATTTTAGAATTTTAGAATTTTAGAATTTTAGAATTTTAGAATTTTAGAATTTTAGAATTTTAGAATTTTAGAATTTTAGAATTTTAGAATTTTAGAATTTTAGAATTTTAGAATTTTAGAATTTTAGAATTTTAGAATTTTAGAATTTTAGAATTTTAGAATTTTAGAATTTTAGAATTTTAGAATTTTAGAATTTTAGAATTTTAGAATTTTAGAATTTTAGAATTTTAGAATTTTAGAATTTTAGAATTTTAGAATTTTAGAATTTTAGAATTTTAGAATTTTAGAATTTTAGAATTTTAGAATTTTAGAATTTTAGAATTTTAGAATTTTAGAATTTTAGAATTTTAGAATTTTAGAATTTTAGAATTTTAGAATTTTAGAATTTTAGAATTTTAGAATTTTAGAATTTTAGAATTTTAGAATTTTAGAATTTTAGAATTTTAGAATTTTAGAATTTTAGAATTTTAGAATTTTAGAATTTTAGAATTTTAGAATTTTAGAATTTTAGAATTTTAGAATTTTAGAATTTTAGAATTTTAGAATTTTAGAATTTTAGAATTTTAGAATTTTAGAATTTTAGAATTTTAGAATTTTAGAATTTTAGAATTTTAGAATTTTAGAATTTTAGAATTTTAGAATTTTAGAATTTTAGAATTTTAGAATTTTAGAATTTTAGAATTTTAGAATTTTAGAATTTTAGAATTTTAGAATTTTAGAATTTTAGAATTTTAGAATTTTAGAATTTTAGAATTTTAGAATTTTAGAATTTTAGAATTTTAGAATTTTAGAATTTTAGAATTTTAGAATTTTAGAATTTTAGAATTTTAGAATTTTAGAATTTTAGAATTTTAGAATTTTAGAATTTTAGAATTTTAGAATTTTAGAATTTTAGAATTTTAGAATTTTAGAATTTTAGAATTTTAGAATTTTAGAATTTTAGAATTTTAGAATTTTAGAATTTTAGAATTTTAGAATTTTAGAATTTTAGAATTTTAGAATTTTAGAATTTTAGAATTTTAGAATTTTAGAATTTTAGAATTTTAGAATTTTAGAATTTTAGAATTTTAGAATTTTAGAATTTTAGAATTTTAGAATTTTAGAATTTTAGAATTTTAGAATTTTAGAATTTTAGAATTTTAGAATTTTAGAATTTTAGAATTTTAGAATTTTAGAATTTTAGAATTTTAGAATTTTAGAATTTTAGAATTTTAGAATTTTAGAATTTTAGAATTTTAGAATTTTAGAATTTTAGAATTTTAGAATTTTAGAATTTTAGAATTTTAGAATTTTAGAATTTTAGAATTTTAGAATTTTAGAATTTTAGAATTTTAGAATTTTAGAATTTTAGAATTTTAGAATTTTAGAATTTTAGAATTTTAGAATTTTAGAATTTTAGAATTTTAGAATTTTAGAATTTTAGAATTTTAGAATTTTAGAATTTTAGAATTTTAGAATTTTAGAATTTTAGAATTTTAGAATTTTAGAATTTTAGAATTTTAGAATTTTAGAATTTTAGAATTTTAGAATTTTAGAATTTTAGAATTTTAGAATTTTAGAATTTTAGAATTTTAGAATTTTAGAATTTTAGAATTTTAGAATTTTAGAATTTTAGAATTTTAGAATTTTAGAATTTTAGAATTTTAGAATTTTAGAATTTTAGAATTTTAGAATTTTAGAATTTTAGAATTTTAGAATTTTAGAATTTTAGAATTTTAGAATTTTAGAATTTTAGAATTTTAGAATTTTAGAATTTTAGAATTTTAGAATTTTAGAATTTTAGAATTTTAGAATTTTAGAATTTTAGAATTTTAGAATTTTAGAATTTTAGAATTTTAGAATTTTAGAATTTTAGAATTTTAGAATTTTAGAATTTTAGAATTTTAGAATTTTAGAATTTTAGAATTTTAGAATTTTAGAATTTTAGAATTTTAGAATTTTAGAATTTTAGAATTTTAGAATTTTAGAATTTTAGAATTTTAGAATTTTAGAATTTTAGAATTTTAGAATTTTAGAATTTTAGAATTTTAGAATTTTAGAATTTTAGAATTTTAGAATTTTAGAATTTTAGAATTTTAGAATTTTAGAATTTTAGAATTTTAGAATTTTAGAATTTTAGAATTTTAGAATTTTAGAATTTTAGAATTTTAGAATTTTAGAATTTTAGAATTTTAGAATTTTAGAATTTTAGAATTTTAGAATTTTAGAATTTTAGAATTTTAGAATTTTAGAATTTTAGAATTTTAGAATTTTAGAATTTTAGAATTTTAGAATTTTAGAATTTTAGAATTTTAGAATTTTAGAATTTTAGAATTTTAGAATTTTAGAATTTTAGAATTTTAGAATTTTAGAATTTTAGAATTTTAGAATTTTAGAATTTTAGAATTTTAGAATTTTAGAATTTTAGAATTTTAGAATTTTAGAATTTTAGAATTTTAGAATTTTAGAATTTTAGAATTTTAGAATTTTAGAATTTTAGAATTTTAGAATTTTAGAATTTTAGAATTTTAGAATTTTAGAATTTTAGAATTTTAGAATTTTAGAATTTTAGAATTTTAGAATTTTAGAATTTTAGAATTTTAGAATTTTAGAATTTTAGAATTTTAGAATTTTAGAATTTTAGAATTTTAGAATTTTAGAATTTTAGAATTTTAGAATTTTAGAATTTTAGAATTTTAGAATTTTAGAATTTTAGAATTTTAGAATTTTAGAATTTTAGAATTTTAGAATTTTAGAATTTTAGAATTTTAGAATTTTAGAATTTTAGAATTTTAGAATTTTAGAATTTTAGAATTTTAGAATTTTAGAATTTTAGAATTTTAGAATTTTAGAATTTTAGAATTTTAGAATTTTAGAATTTTAGAATTTTAGAATTTTAGAATTTTAGAATTTTAGAATTTTAGAATTTTAGAATTTTAGAATTTTAGAATTTTAGAATTTTAGAATTTTAGAATTTTAGAATTTTAGAATTTTAGAATTTTAGAATTTTAGAATTTTAGAATTTTAGAATTTTAGAATTTTAGAATTTTAGAATTTTAGAATTTTAGAATTTTAGAATTTTAGAATTTTAGAATTTTAGAATTTTAGAATTTTAGAATTTTAGAATTTTAGAATTTTAGAATTTTAGAATTTTAGAATTTTAGAATTTTAGAATTTTAGAATTTTAGAATTTTAGAATTTTAGAATTTTAGAATTTTAGAATTTTAGAATTTTAGAATTTTAGAATTTTAGAATTTTAGAATTTTAGAATTTTAGAATTTTAGAATTTTAGAATTTTAGAATTTTAGAATTTTAGAATTTTAGAATTTTAGAATTTTAGAATTTTAGAATTTTAGAATTTTAGAATTTTAGAATTTTAGAATTTTAGAATTTTAGAATTTTAGAATTTTAGAATTTTAGAATTTTAGAATTTTAGAATTTTAGAATTTTAGAATTTTAGAATTTTAGAATTTTAGAATTTTAGAATTTTAGAATTTTAGAATTTTAGAATTTTAGAATTTTAGAATTTTAGAATTTTAGAATTTTAGAATTTTAGAATTTTAGAATTTTAGAATTTTAGAATTTTAGAATTTTAGAATTTTAGAATTTTAGAATTTTAGAATTTTAGAATTTTAGAATTTTAGAATTTTAGAATTTTAGAATTTTAGAATTTTAGAATTTTAGAATTTTAGAATTTTAGAATTTTAGAATTTTAGAATTTTAGAATTTTAGAATTTTAGAATTTTAGAATTTTAGAATTTTAGAATTTTAGAATTTTAGAATTTTAGAATTTTAGAATTTTAGAATTTTAGAATTTTAGAATTTTAGAATTTTAGAATTTTAGAATTTTAGAATTTTAGAATTTTAGAATTTTAGAATTTTAGAATTTTAGAATTTTAGAATTTTAGAATTTTAGAATTTTAGAATTTTAGAATTTTAGAATTTTAGAATTTTAGAATTTTAGAATTTTAGAATTTTAGAATTTTAGAATTTTAGAATTTTAGAATTTTAGAATTTTAGAATTTTAGAATTTTAGAATTTTAGAATTTTAGAATTTTAGAATTTTAGAATTTTAGAATTTTAGAATTTTAGAATTTTAGAATTTTAGAATTTTAGAATTTTAGAATTTTAGAATTTTAGAATTTTAGAATTTTAGAATTTTAGAATTTTAGAATTTTAGAATTTTAGAATTTTAGAATTTTAGAATTTTAGAATTTTAGAATTTTAGAATTTTAGAATTTTAGAATTTTAGAATTTTAGAATTTTAGAATTTTAGAATTTTAGAATTTTAGAATTTTAGAATTTTAGAATTTTAGAATTTTAGAATTTTAGAATTTTAGAATTTTAGAATTTTAGAATTTTAGAATTTTAGAATTTTAGAATTTTAGAATTTTAGAATTTTAGAATTTTAGAATTTTAGAATTTTAGAATTTTAGAATTTTAGAATTTTAGAATTTTAGAATTTTAGAATTTTAGAATTTTAGAATTTTAGAATTTTAGAATTTTAGAATTTTAGAATTTTAGAATTTTAGAATTTTAGAATTTTAGAATTTTAGAATTTTAGAATTTTAGAATTTTAGAATTTTAGAATTTTAGAATTTTAGAATTTTAGAATTTTAGAATTTTAGAATTTTAGAATTTTAGAATTTTAGAATTTTAGAATTTTAGAATTTTAGAATTTTAGAATTTTAGAATTTTAGAATTTTAGAATTTTAGAATTTTAGAATTTTAGAATTTTAGAATTTTAGAATTTTAGAATTTTAGAATTTTAGAATTTTAGAATTTTAGAATTTTAGAATTTTAGAATTTTAGAATTTTAGAATTTTAGAATTTTAGAATTTTAGAATTTTAGAATTTTAGAATTTTAGAATTTTAGAATTTTAGAATTTTAGAATTTTAGAATTTTAGAATTTTAGAATTTTAGAATTTTAGAATTTTAGAATTTTAGAATTTTAGAATTTTAGAATTTTAGAATTTTAGAATTTTAGAATTTTAGAATTTTAGAATTTTAGAATTTTAGAATTTTAGAATTTTAGAATTTTAGAATTTTAGAATTTTAGAATTTTAGAATTTTAGAATTTTAGAATTTTAGAATTTTAGAATTTTAGAATTTTAGAATTTTAGAATTTTAGAATTTTAGAATTTTAGAATTTTAGAATTTTAGAATTTTAGAATTTTAGAATTTTAGAATTTTAGAATTTTAGAATTTTAGAATTTTAGAATTTTAGAATTTTAGAATTTTAGAATTTTAGAATTTTAGAATTTTAGAATTTTAGAATTTTAGAATTTTAGAATTTTAGAATTTTAGAATTTTAGAATTTTAGAATTTTAGAATTTTAGAATTTTAGAATTTTAGAATTTTAGAATTTTAGAATTTTAGAATTTTAGAATTTTAGAATTTTAGAATTTTAGAATTTTAGAATTTTAGAATTTTAGAATTTTAGAATTTTAGAATTTTAGAATTTTAGAATTTTAGAATTTTAGAATTTTAGAATTTTAGAATTTTAGAATTTTAGAATTTTAGAATTTTAGAATTTTAGAATTTTAGAATTTTAGAATTTTAGAATTTTAGAATTTTAGAATTTTAGAATTTTAGAATTTTAGAATTTTAGAATTTTAGAATTTTAGAATTTTAGAATTTTAGAATTTTAGAATTTTAGAATTTTAGAATTTTAGAATTTTAGAATTTTAGAATTTTAGAATTTTAGAATTTTAGAATTTTAGAATTTTAGAATTTTAGAATTTTAGAATTTTAGAATTTTAGAATTTTAGAATTTTAGAATTTTAGAATTTTAGAATTTTAGAATTTTAGAATTTTAGAATTTTAGAATTTTAGAATTTTAGAATTTTAGAATTTTAGAATTTTAGAATTTTAGAATTTTAGAATTTTAGAATTTTAGAATTTTAGAATTTTAGAATTTTAGAATTTTAGAATTTTAGAATTTTAGAATTTTAGAATTTTAGAATTTTAGAATTTTAGAATTTTAGAATTTTAGAATTTTAGAATTTTAGAATTTTAGAATTTTAGAATTTTAGAATTTTAGAATTTTAGAATTTTAGAATTTTAGAATTTTAGAATTTTAGAATTTTAGAATTTTAGAATTTTAGAATTTTAGAATTTTAGAATTTTAGAATTTTAGAATTTTAGAATTTTAGAATTTTAGAATTTTAGAATTTTAGAATTTTAGAATTTTAGAATTTTAGAATTTTAGAATTTTAGAATTTTAGAATTTTAGAATTTTAGAATTTTAGAATTTTAGAATTTTAGAATTTTAGAATTTTAGAATTTTAGAATTTTAGAATTTTAGAATTTTAGAATTTTAGAATTTTAGAATTTTAGAATTTTAGAATTTTAGAATTTTAGAATTTTAGAATTTTAGAATTTTAGAATTTTAGAATTTTAGAATTTTAGAATTTTAGAATTTTAGAATTTTAGAATTTTAGAATTTTAGAATTTTAGAATTTTAGAATTTTAGAATTTTAGAATTTTAGAATTTTAGAATTTTAGAATTTTAGAATTTTAGAATTTTAGAATTTTAGAATTTTAGAATTTTAGAATTTTAGAATTTTAGAATTTTAGAATTTTAGAATTTTAGAATTTTAGAATTTTAGAATTTTAGAATTTTAGAATTTTAGAATTTTAGAATTTTAGAATTTTAGAATTTTAGAATTTTAGAATTTTAGAATTTTAGAATTTTAGAATTTTAGAATTTTAGAATTTTAGAATTTTAGAATTTTAGAATTTTAGAATTTTAGAATTTTAGAATTTTAGAATTTTAGAATTTTAGAATTTTAGAATTTTAGAATTTTAGAATTTTAGAATTTTAGAATTTTAGAATTTTAGAATTTTAGAATTTTAGAATTTTAGAATTTTAGAATTTTAGAATTTTAGAATTTTAGAATTTTAGAATTTTAGAATTTTAGAATTTTAGAATTTTAGAATTTTAGAATTTTAGAATTTTAGAATTTTAGAATTTTAGAATTTTAGAATTTTAGAATTTTAGAATTTTAGAATTTTAGAATTTTAGAATTTTAGAATTTTAGAATTTTAGAATTTTAGAATTTTAGAATTTTAGAATTTTAGAATTTTAGAATTTTAGAATTTTAGAATTTTAGAATTTTAGAATTTTAGAATTTTAGAATTTTAGAATTTTAGAATTTTAGAATTTTAGAATTTTAGAATTTTAGAATTTTAGAATTTTAGAATTTTAGAATTTTAGAATTTTAGAATTTTAGAATTTTAGAATTTTAGAATTTTAGAATTTTAGAATTTTAGAATTTTAGAATTTTAGAATTTTAGAATTTTAGAATTTTAGAATTTTAGAATTTTAGAATTTTAGAATTTTAGAATTTTAGAATTTTAGAATTTTAGAATTTTAGAATTTTAGAATTTTAGAATTTTAGAATTTTAGAATTTTAGAATTTTAGAATTTTAGAATTTTAGAATTTTAGAATTTTAGAATTTTAGAATTTTAGAATTTTAGAATTTTAGAATTTTAGAATTTTAGAATTTTAGAATTTTAGAATTTTAGAATTTTAGAATTTTAGAATTTTAGAATTTTAGAATTTTAGAATTTTAGAATTTTAGAATTTTAGAATTTTAGAATTTTAGAATTTTAGAATTTTAGAATTTTAGAATTTTAGAATTTTAGAATTTTAGAATTTTAGAATTTTAGAATTTTAGAATTTTAGAATTTTAGAATTTTAGAATTTTAGAATTTTAGAATTTTAGAATTTTAGAATTTTAGAATTTTAGAATTTTAGAATTTTAGAATTTTAGAATTTTAGAATTTTAGAATTTTAGAATTTTAGAATTTTAGAATTTTAGAATTTTAGAATTTTAGAATTTTAGAATTTTAGAATTTTAGAATTTTAGAATTTTAGAATTTTAGAATTTTAGAATTTTAGAATTTTAGAATTTTAGAATTTTAGAATTTTAGAATTTTAGAATTTTAGAATTTTAGAATTTTAGAATTTTAGAATTTTAGAATTTTAGAATTTTAGAATTTTAGAATTTTAGAATTTTAGAATTTTAGAATTTTAGAATTTTAGAATTTT
The DNA here is from genome assembly GCF_030247195.1 of Topomyia yanbarensis. Classification (NCBI taxonomy): domain Eukaryota; kingdom Metazoa; phylum Arthropoda; class Insecta; order Diptera; family Culicidae; genus Topomyia; species Topomyia yanbarensis. The sequence goes on along the minus strand of NW_026683900.1, from coordinate 6,102 downwards.
AGAATTTTAGAATTTTAGAATTTTAGAATTTTAGAATTTTAGAATTTTAGAATTTTAGAATTTTAGAATTTTAGAATTTTAGAATTTTAGAATTTTAGAATTTTAGAATTTTAGAATTTTAGAATTTTAGAATTTTAGAATTTTAGAATTTTAGAATTTTAGAATTTTAGAATTTTAGAATTTTAGAATTTTAGAATTTTAGAATTTTAGAATTTTAGAATTTTAGAATTTTAGAATTTTAGAATTTTAGAATTTTAGAATTTTAGAATTTTAGAATTTTAGAATTTTAGAATTTTAGAATTTTAGAATTTTAGAATTTTAGAATTTTAGAATTTTAGAATTTTAGAATTTTAGAATTTTAGAATTTTAGAATTTTAGAATTTTAGAATTTTAGAATTTTAGAATTTTAGAATTTTAGAATTTTAGAATTTTAGAATTTTAGAATTTTAGAATTTTAGAATTTTAGAATTTTAGAATTTTAGAATTTTAGAATTTTAGAATTTTAGAATTTTAGAATTTTAGAATTTTAGAATTTTAGAATTTTAGAATTTTAGAATTTTAGAATTTTAGAATTTTAGAATTTTAGAATTTTAGAATTTTAGAATTTTAGAATTTTAGAATTTTAGAATTTTAGAATTTTAGAATTTTAGAATTTTAGAATTTTAGAATTTTAGAATTTTAGAATTTTAGAATTTTAGAATTTTAGAATTTTAGAATTTTAGAATTTTAGAATTTTAGAATTTTAGAATTTTAGAATTTTAGAATTTTAGAATTTTAGAATTTTAGAATTTTAGAATTTTAGAATTTTAGAATTTTAGAATTTTAGAATTTTAGAATTTTAGAATTTTAGAATTTTAGAATTTTAGAATTTTAGAATTTTAGAATTTTAGAATTTTAGAATTTTAGAATTTTAGAATTTTAGAATTTTAGAATTTTAGAATTTTAGAATTTTAGAATTTTAGAATTTTAGAATTTTAGAATTTTAGAATTTTAGAATTTTAGAATTTTAGAATTTTAGAATTTTAGAATTTTAGAATTTTAGAATTTTAGAATTTTAGAATTTTAGAATTTTAGAATTTTAGAATTTTAGAATTTTAGAATTTTAGAATTTTAGAATTTTAGAATTTTAGAATTTTAGAATTTTAGAATTTTAGAATTTTAGAATTTTAGAATTTTAGAATTTTAGAATTTTAGAATTTTAGAATTTTAGAATTTTAGAATTTTAGAATTTTAGAATTTTAGAATTTTAGAATTTTAGAATTTTAGAATTTTAGAATTTTAGAATTTTAGAATTTTAGAATTTTAGAATTTTAGAATTTTAGAATTTTAGAATTTTAGAATTTTAGAATTTTAGAATTTTAGAATTTTAGAATTTTAGAATTTTAGAATTTTAGAATTTTAGAATTTTAGAATTTTAGAATTTTAGAATTTTAGAATTTTAGAATTTTAGAATTTTAGAATTTTAGAATTTTAGAATTTTAGAATTTTAGAATTTTAGAATTTTAGAATTTTAGAATTTTAGAATTTTAGAATTTTAGAATTTTAGAATTTTAGAATTTTAGAATTTTAGAATTTTAGAATTTTAGAATTTTAGAATTTTAGAATTTTAGAATTTTAGAATTTTAGAATTTTAGAATTTTAGAATTTTAGAATTTTAGAATTTTAGAATTTTAGAATTTTAGAATTTTAGAATTTTAGAATTTTAGAATTTTAGAATTTTAGAATTTTAGAATTTTAGAATTTTAGAATTTTAGAATTTTAGAATTTTAGAATTTTAGAATTTTAGAATTTTAGAATTTTAGAATTTTAGAATTTTAGAATTTTAGAATTTTAGAATTTTAGAATTTTAGAATTTTAGAATTTTAGAATTTTAGAATTTTAGAATTTTAGAATTTTAGAATTTTAGAATTTTAGAATTTTAGAATTTTAGAATTTTAGAATTTTAGAATTTTAGCATTTTAGAATTTTAGAATTTTAGAATTTTAGAATTTTAGAATTTTAGAATTTTAGAATTTTAGAATTTTAGAATTTTAGAATTTTAGAATTTTAGAATTTTAGAATTTTAGAATTTTAGAATTTTAGAATTTTAGAATTTTAGAATTTTAGAATTTTAGAATTTTAGAATTTTAGAATTTTAGAATTTTAGAATTTTAGAATTTTAGAATTTTAGAATTTTAGAATTTTAGAATTTTAGAATTTTAGAATTTTAGAATTTTAGAATTTTAGAATTTTAGAATTTTAGAATTTTAGAATTTTAGAATTTTAGAATTTTAGAATTTTAGAATTTTAGAATTTTAGAATTTTAGAATTTTAGAATTTTAGAATTTTAGAATTTTAGAATTTTAGAATTTTAGAATTTTAGAATTTTAGAATTTTAGAATTTTAGAATTTTAGAATTTTAGAATTTTAGAATTTTAGAATTTTAGAATTTTAGAATTTTAGAATTTTAGAATTTTAGAATTTTAGAATTTTAGAATTTTAGAATTTTAGAATTTTAGAATTTTAGAATTTTAGAATTTTAGAATTTTAGAATTTTAGAATTTTAGAATTTTAGAATTTTAGAATTTTAGAATTTTAGAATTTTAGAATTTTAGAATTTTAGAATTTTAGAATTTTAGAATTTTAGAATTTTAGAATTTTAGAATTTTAGAATTTTAGAATTTTAGAATTTTAGAATTTTAGAATTTTAGAATTTTAGAATTTTAGAATTTTAGAATTTTAGAATTTTAGAATTTTAGAATTTTAGAATTTTAGAATTTTAGAATTTTAGAATTTTAGAATTTTAGAATTTTAGAATTTTAGAATTTTAGAATTTTAGAATTTTAGAATTTTAGAATTTTAGAATTTTAGAATTTTAGAATTTTAGAATTTTAGAATTTTAGAATTTTAGAATTTTAGAATTTTAGAATTTTAGAATTTTAGAATTTTAGAATTTTAGAATTTTAGAATTTTAGAATTTTAGAATTTTAGAATTTTAGAATTTTAGAATTTTAGAATTTTAGAATTTTAGAATTTTAGAATTTTAGAATTTTAGAATTTTAGAATTTTAGAATTTTAGAATTTTAGAATTTTAGAATTTTAGAATTTTAGAATTTTAGAATTTTAGAATTTTAGAATTTTAGAATTTTAGAATTTTAGAATTTTAGAATTTTAGAATTTTAGAATTTTAGAATTTTAGAATTTTAGAATTTTAGAATTTTAGAATTTTAGAATTTTAGAATTTTAGAATTTTAGAATTTTAGAATTTTAGAATTTTAGAATTTTAGAATTTTAGAATTTTAGAATTTTAGAATTTTAGAATTTTAGAATTTTAGAATTTTAGAATTTTAGAATTTTAGAATTTTAGAATTTTAGAATTTTAGAATTTTAGAATTTTAGAATTTTAGAATTTTAGAATTTTAGAATTTTAGAATTTTAGAATTTTAGAATTTTAGAATTTTAGAATTTTAGAATTTTAGAATTTTAGAATTTTAGAATTTTAGAATTTTAGAATTTTAGAATTTTAGAATTTTAGAATTTTAGAATTTTAGAATTTTAGAATTTTAGAATTTTAGAATTTTAGAATTTTAGAATTTTAGAATTTTAGAATTTTAGAATTTTAGAATTTTAGAATTTTAGAATTTTAGAATTTTAGAATTTTAGAATTTTAGAATTTTAGAATTTTAGAATTTTAGAATTTTAGAATTTTAGAATTTTAGAATTTTAGAATTTTAGAATTTTAGAATTTTAGAATTTTAGAATTTTAGAATTTTAGAATTTTAGAATTTTAGAATTTTAGAATTTTAGAATTTTAGAATTTTAGAATTTTAGAATTTTAGAATTTTAGAATTTTAGAATTTTAGAATTTTAGAATTTTAGAATTTTAGAATTTTAGAATTTTAGAATTTTAGAATTTTAGAATTTTAGAATTTTAGAATTTTAGAATTTTAGAATTTTAGAATTTTAGAATTTTAGAATTTTAGAATTTTAGAATTTTAGAATTTTAGAATTTTAGAATTTTAGAATTTTAGAATTTTAGAATTTTAGAATTTTAGAATTTTAGAATTTTAGAATTTTAGAATTTTAGAATTTTAGAATTTTAGAATTTTAGAATTTTAGAATTTTAGAATTTTAGAATTTTAGAATTTTAGAATTTTAGAATTTTAGAATTTTAGAATTTTAGAATTTTAGAATTTTAGAATTTTAGAATTTTAGAATTTTAGAATTTTAGAATTTTAGAATTTTAGAATTTTAGAATTTTAGAATTTTAGAATTTTAGAATTTTAGAATTTTAGAATTTTAGAATTTTAGAATTTTAGAATTTTAGAATTTTAGAATTTTAGAATTTTAGAATTTTAGAATTTTAGAATTTTAGAATTTTAGAATTTTAGAATTTTAGAATTTTAGAATTTTAGAATTTTAGAATTTTAGAATTTTAGAATTTTAGAATTTTAGAATTTTAGAATTTTAGAATTTTAGAATTTTAGAATTTTAGAATTTTAGAATTTTAGAATTTTAGAATTTTAGAATTTTAGAATTTTAGAATTTTAGAATTTTAGAATTTTAGAATTTTAGAATTTTAGAATTTTAGAATTTTAGAATTTTAGAATTTTAGAATTTTAGAATTTTAGAATTTTAGAATTTTAGAATTTTAGAATTTTAGAATTTTAGAATTTTAGAATTTTAGAATTTTAGAATTTTAGAATTTTAGAATTTTAGAATTTTAGAATTTTAGAATTTTAGAATTTTAGAATTTTAGAATTTTAGAATTTTAGAATTTTAGAATTTTAGAATTTTAGAATTTTAGAATTTTAGAATTTTAGAATTTTAGAATTTTAGAATTTTAGAATTTTAGAATTTTAGAATTTTAGAATTTTAGAATTTTAGAATTTTAGAATTTTAGAATTTTAGAATTTTAGAATTTTAGAATTTTAGAATTTTAGAATTTTAGAATTTTAGAATTTTAGAATTTTAGAATTTTAGAATTTTAGAATTTTAGAATTTTAGAATTTTAGAATTTTAGAATTTTAGAATTTTAGAATTTTAGAATTTTAGAATTTTAGAATTTTAGAATTTTAGAATTTTAGAATTTTAGAATTTTAGAATTTTAGAATTTTAGAATTTTAGAATTTTAGAATTTTAGAATTTTAGAATTTTAGAATTTTAGAATTTTAGAATTTTAGAATTTTAGAATTTTAGAATTTTAGAATTTTAGAATTTTAGAATTTTAGAATTTTAGAATTTTAGAATTTTAGAATTTTAGAATTTTAGAATTTTAGAATTTTAGAATTTTAGAATTTTAGAATTTTAGAATTTTAGAATTTTAGAATTTTAGAATTTTAGAATTTTAGAATTTTAGAATTTTAGAATTTTAGAATTTTAGAATTTTAGAATTTTAGAATTTTAGAATTTTAGAATTTTAGAATTTTAGAATTTTAGAATTTTAGAATTTTAGAATTTTAGAATTTTAGAATTTTAGAATTTTAGAATTTTAGAATTTTAGAATTTTAGAATTTTAGAATTTTAGAATTTTAGAATTTTAGAATTTTAGAATTTTAGAATTTTAGAATTTTAGAATTTTAGAATTTTAGAATTTTAGAATTTTAGAATTTTAGAATTTTAGAATTTTAGAATTTTAGAATTTTAGAATTTTAGAATTTTAGAATTTTAGAATTTTAGAATTTTAGAATTTTAGAATTTTAGAATTTTAGAATTTTAGAATTTTAGAATTTTAGAATTTTAGAATTTTAGAATTTTAGAATTTTAGAATTTTAGAATTTTAGAATTTTAGAATTTTAGAATTTTAGAATTTTAGAATTTTAGAATTTTAGAATTTTAGAATTTTAGAATTTTAGAATTTTAGAATTTTAGAATTTTAGAATTTTAGAATTTTAGAATTTTAGAATTTTAGAATTTTAGAATTTTAGAATTTTAGAATTTTAGAATTTTAGAATTTTAGAATTTTAGAATTTTAGAATTTTAGAATTTTAGAATTTTAGAATTTTAGAATTTTAGAATTTTAGAATTTTAGAATTTTAGAATTTTAGAATTTTAGAATTTTAGAATTTTAGAATTTTAGAATTTTAGAATTTTAGAATTTTAGAATTTTAGAATTTTAGAATT
>NW_026683899.1:0-17527 GCF_030247195.1 Topomyia yanbarensis | reverse complement strand
GATTCATTTGATTCATTTGATTCATTTGATTCATTTGATTCATTTGATTCATTTGATTCTTTTGATTCATTTGATTCATTTGATTCATTTGATTCCTTTGGTTCATTTGATTCATTTGATTCATTTGATTCATTTGATTCATTTGATTCATTTGATTCATTTGATTCATTTGATTCATTTGATTCATTTGATTCATTTGATTCATTTGATTCATTTGATTCATTTGATTCATTTGATTCATTTGATTCATTTGATTCATTTGATTCATTTGATTCATTTGATTCATTTGAGTCATTTGATTCATTTGATTCATTTGATTCATTTGATTCATTTGATTCATTTGATTCATTTGATTCATTTGATTCATTTGATTCATTTGATTCATTTGATTCATTTGATTCATTTGATTCATTTGATTCATTTGATTCATTTGATTCATTTGATTCATTTGATTCATTTGATTCATTTGATTCATTTGATTTATTTGATTTATTTGATTCATTTGATTCATTTGATTCATTTGAGTCATTTGAGTCATTTGAGTCATTTGATTCATTTGAGTCATTTGATTCATTTGATTCATTTGATTCATTTGATTCATTTGATTCATTTGATTCATTTGATTTATTTGATTCATTTGATTCACTTGATTCATTTGATTCATTTGATTCATTTGATTCATTTGATTCATTTGATTCATTTGATTCATTTGATTCATTTGATTCATTTGATTCATTTGATTCATTTGATTCATTTGATTCATTTGATTCATTTGATTCATTTGATTCATTTGATTCATTTGATTCATTTGATTCATTTGATTCATTTGATTCATTTGATTCATTTGATTCATTTGATTCATTTGATTCATTTGATTCATTTGATTCATTTGATTCATTTGATTCATTTGATTCATTTGATTCATTTGATTCATTTGATTCATTTGATTCATTTGATTCATTTGATTCATTTGATTCATTTGATTCATTTGATTCATTTGATTCATTTGATTCATTTGATTCATTTGATTCATTTGATTCATTTGATTCATTTGATTCATTTGATTCATTTGATTCATTTGATTCATTTGATTCATTTGATTCATTTGATTCATTTGATTCATTTGATTCATTTGATTCATTTGATTCATTTGATTCATTTGATTCATTTGATTCATTTGATTCATTTGATTCATTTGATTCATTTGATTCAATTGATTCAATTGATTCATTTGATTCATTTGATTCATTTGATTCATTTGATTCATTTGATTCATTTGATTCATTTGATTCATTTGATTCATTTGATTCATTTGATTCATTTGATTCATTTGATTCATTTGATTCATTTGATTCATTTGATTCATTTGATTCATTTGATTCATTTGATTCATTTGATTCATTTGATTCATTTGATTCATTTGATTCATTTGATTCATTTGATTCATTTGATTCATTTGATTCATTTGATTCATTTGATTCATTAGATTCATTAGATACATTAGATTCATTAGATTCATTAGATTCATTAGATTCATTAGATTCATTCGATTCATTTGATTCATTGGATTCATTTGATTCATTTGATTCATTTGATTCCTTTGGTTCATTTGATTCATTTGATTCATTTGATTCATTTGATTCATTTGATTCATTTGATTCATTTGATTCATTTGATTCATTTGATTCATTTGATTCATTTGATTCATTTGATTCATTTGATTCATTTGATTCATTTGATTCATTTGATTCATTTGATTCATTTGATTCATTTGATTCATTTGATTCATTTGATTCATTTGATTCATTTGATTCATTTGAGTCATTTGATTCATTTGATTCATTTGATTCATTTGATTCATTTGATTCATTTGATTCATTTGATTCATTTGATTCATTTGATTCATTTGATTCATTTGATTCATTTGATTCATTTGATTTATTTGATTTATTTGATTCATTTGATTCATTTGATTCATTTGAGTCATTTGAGTCATTTGAGTCATTTGATTCATTTGAGTCATTTGATTCATTTGATTCATTTGATTCATTTGATTCATTTGATTCATTTGATTCATTTGATTCATTTGATTCATTTGATTTATTTGATTCATTTGATTCACTTGATTCATTTGATTCATTTGATTCATTTGATTCATTTGATTCATTTGATTCATTTGATTCATTTGATTCATTTGATTCATTTGATTCATTTGATTCATTTGATTCATTTGATTCATTTGATTCATTTGATTCATTTGATTCATTTGATTCATTTGATTCATTTGATTCATTTGATTCATTTGATTCATTTGATTCATTTGATTCATTTGATTCATTTGATTCATTTGATTCATTTGATTCATTTGATTCATTTGATTCATTTGATTCATTTGATTCATTTGATTCATTTGATTCATTTGATTCATTTGATTCATTTGATTCATTTGATTCATTTGATTCATTTGATTCATTTGATTCATTTGATTCATTTGATTCATTTGATTCATTTGATTCATTTGATTCATTTGATTCATTTGATTCATTTGATTCATTTGATTCATTTGATTCATTTGATTCATTTGATTCATTTGATTCATTTGATTCATTTGATTCATTTGATTCATTTGATTCATTTGATTCATTTGATTCATTTGATTCATTTGATTCATTTGATTCATTTGATTCATTTGATTCATTTGATTCATTTGATTCATTTGATTCATTTGATTCAATTGATTCAATTGATTCATTTGATTCATTTGATTCATTTGATTCATTTGATTCATTTGATTCATTTGATTCATTTGATTCATTTGATTCATTTGATTCATTTGATTCATTTGATTCATTTGATTCATTTGATTCATTTGATTCATTTGATTCATTTGATTCATTTGATTCATTTGATTCATTTGATTCATTTGATTCATTTGATTCATTTGATTCATTTGATTCATTTGATTCATTTGATTCATTTGATTCATTTGATTCATTTGATTCATTTGATTCATTTGATTCATTTGATTCATTAGATTCATTAGATACATTAGATTCATTAGATTCATTAGATTCATTAGATTCATTAGATTCATTAGATTCATTCGATTCATTTGATTCATTGGATTCATTTGATTCATTTGATTCATTTGATTCATTTGATTCATTTGATTCATTTGATTCATTTGATTCATTTGATTCATCTGATTCATTTGATTCATTTGATTCATTTGATTCATTTGATTCATTTGATTCATTTGATTCATTTGATTCATTTGATTCATTTGATTCATTTGATTCATTTGATTCATTTGATTCATTTGATTCATTTGATTCATTTGATTCATTTGATTCATTTGATTCATTTGATTCATTTGATTCATTTGATTCATTTGATTCATTTGATTCATTTGATTCATTTGATTCATTTGATTCATTTGATTCATTTGATTCATTTGATTCATTTGATTCATTTGATTCATTTGATTCATTTGATTCATTTGATTCATTTGATTCATTTGATTCATTTGATTCATTTGATTCATTTGATTCATTTGATTCATTTGATTCATTTGATTCATTTGATTCATTTGATTCATTTGATTCATTTGATTCATTTGATTCATTTGATTCATTTGATTCATTTGATTCATTTGATTCATTTGATTCATTTGATTCATTTGATTCATTTGATTCATTTGATTCATTTGATTCATTTGATTCATTTGATTCATTTGATTCATTTGATTCATTTGATTCATTTGATTCATTTGATTCATTTGATTCATTTGATTCATTTGATTCATTTGATTCATTTGATTCATTTGATTCATTTGATTCATTTGATTCATTTGATTCATTTGATTCATTTGATTCATTTGATTCATTTGATTCATTTGATTCATTTGATTCATTTGATTCATTTGATTCATTTGATTCATTTGAATCATTTGATTCATTTGAATCATTCGATTCATTTGATTCATTTGATTCATTTGATTCATTTGATTCATTTGATTCATTTGATTCATTTGATTCATTTGATTCATTTGATTCATTTGATTCATTTGATTCATTTGATTCATTTGATTCATTTGATTCATTTGATTCATTTGATTCATTTGATTCATTTGATTCATTTGATTCATTTGATTCATTTGATTCATTTGATTCATTTGATTCATTTGATTCATTTGATTCATTTGATTCATTTGATTCATTTGATTCATTTGATTCATTTGATTCATTTGATTCATTTAATTCATTTGATTCATTTGATTCATTTGATTCTTTTGATTCTTTTGATTCGTTTGATTCGTTTGATTCGTTTGATTCATTTGATTCATTTGATTCATTTGATTCATTTGATTCATTTGATTCATTTGATTCATTTGATTCATTTGATTCATTTGATTCATTTGATTCATTTGATTCATTTGATTCATTTGATTCATTTGATTCATTTGATTCATTTGATTCATTTGATTCATTTGATTCATTTGATTCATTTGATTCATTTGATTCATTTGATTCATTTGATTCATTTGATTCATTTGATTCATTTGATTCATTTGATTCATTTGATTCATTTGATTCATTTGATTCATTTGATTCATTTGATTCATTTGATTCATTTGATTCATTTGATTCATTTGATTCATTTGATTCATTTGATTCATTTGATTCATTTGATTCATTTGATTCATTTGATTCATTTGATTCATTTGATTCATTTGATTCATTTGATTCCTTTGGTTCATTAGAATCATTTGATTCATTTGATTCATTTGATTCGTTTGATTCATTTGATTCATTTGAATAATTTGATTAATTTGATTCATTTGATTCATTTGATTCATTTGATTCATTTGATTCATTTGATTCATTTGATTCATTTGATTCATTTGATTCATTTGATTCATTTGATTCATTTGATTCATTTGATTCATTTGATTCATTTGATTCATTTGATTCATTTGATTCATTTGATTCATTTGATTCATTTGATTCATTTGATTCATTTGATTCATTTGATTCATTTGATTCATTTGATTCATTTGATTCATTTGATTCATTTGATTCATTTGATTCATTTGATTCATTTGATTCATTTGATTCATTTGATTCATTTGATTCATTTGATTCATTTGATTCATTTGATTCATTTGATTCATTTGATTCATTTGATTCATTTGATTCATTTGATTCATTTGATTCATTTGATTCATTTGATTCATTTGATTCATTTGATTCATTTGATTCATTTGATTCATTTGATTCATTTGATTCATTTGAGTCATTTGAGTCATTTGATTCATTTGATTCATTTGATTCATTTGATTCATTTGATTCATTTGATTCATTTGATTCATTTGATTCATTTGATTCATTTGATTCATTTGATTCATTTGATTCATTTGATTCATTTGATTCATTTGATTCATTTGATTCATTTGATTCATTTGATTCATTTGATTCATTTGATTCATTTGATTCATTTGATTCATTTGATTCATTTGATTCATTTGATTCATTTGATTCATTTGATTCATTTGATTCATTTGATTCATTTGATTCATTTGATTCATTTGATTCATTTGATTTATTTGATTTATTTGATTTATTTGATTTATTTGATTCATTTGATTCATTTGATTCATTTGATTCATTTGATTCATTTGATTCATTTGATTCATTTGATTCATTTGATTCATTTGTTTCATTTGTTTCATTTGATTCATTTGATTCATTTGATTCATTTGATTCATTTGATTCATTTGATTCATTTGATTCATTTGATTCATTTGATTCATTTGATTCATTTGATTCATTTGATTCATTTGATTCATTTGATTCATTTGATTCATTTGATTCATTTGATTCATTTGATTCATTTGATTCATTTGATTCATTTGATTCATTTGATTCATTTGATTCATTTGATTCATTTGATTCATTTGATTCATTTGATTCATTTGATTCATTTGATTCATTTGATTCATTTGATTCATTTGATTCATTTGATTCATTTGATTCATTTGATTCATTTGATTCATTTGATTCATTTGATTCATTTGATTCATTTGATTCATTTGATTCATTTGATTCATTTGATTCATTTGATTCATTTGATTCATTTGATTCATTTGATTCATTTGATTCATTTGATTCATTTGATTCATTTGATTCATTTGATTCATTTGATTCATTTGATTCATTTGATTCATTTGATTCATTTGATTCATTTGATTCATTTGATTCATTTGATTCATTTGATTCATTTGATTCATTTGATTCATTTGATTCATTTGATTCATTTGATTCATTTGATTCATTTGATTCATTTGATTCATTTGATTCATTTGATTCATTTGATTCATTTGATTCATTTGATTCATTTGATTCATTTGATTCATTTGATTCATTTGATTCATTTGATTCATTTGATTCATTTGATTCATTTGATTCATTTGATTCATTTGATTCATTTGATTCATTTGATTCATTTGAATCATTCGATTCATTCGATTCATTTGATTCATTTGATTCATTTGATTCATTTGATTCATTTGATTCATTTGATTCATTTGATTCATTTGATTCATTTGATTCATTTGATTCATTTGATTCATTTGATTCATTTGATTCATTTGATTCATTTGATTCATTTGATTCATTTGATTCATTTGATTCATTTGATTCATTTGATTCATTTGATTCATTTGATTCATTTGATTCATTTAATTCATTTGATTCATTTGATTCATTTGATTCATTTGATTCATTTGATTCATTTGATTCTTTTGATTCTTTTGATTCTTTTGATTCGTTTGATTCGTTTGATTCATTTGATTCATTTGATTCATTTGATTCATTTGATTCATTTGATTCATTTGATTCATTTGATTCATTTGATTCATTTGATTCATTTGATTCATTTGATTCATTTGATTCATTTGATTCATTTGATTCATTTGATTCATTTGATTCATTTGATTCATTTGATTCATTTGATTCATTTGATTCATTTGATTCATTTGATTCATTTGATTCATTTGATTCATTTGATTCATTTGATTCATTTGATTCATTTGATTCATTTGATTCATTTGATTCATTTGATTCATTTGATTCATTTGATTCATTTGATTCATTTGATTCATTTGATTCATTTGATTCATTTGATTCCTTTGGTTCCTTTGGTTCATTAGAATCATTTGATTCATTTGATTCATTTGATTCATTTGATTCGTTTGATTCATTTGATTCATTTGATTCATTTGATTCATTTGATTCATTTGATTCATTTGATTCATTTGATTCATTTGATTCATTTGATTCATTTGATTCATTTGATTCATTTGATTCATTTGATTAATTTGATTAATTTGATTCATTTGATTCATTTGATTCATTTGATTCATTTGATTCATTTGATTCATTTGATTCATTTGATTCATTTGATTCATTTGATTCATTTGATTCATTTGATTCATTTGATTCATTTGATTCATTTGATTCATTTGATTCATTTGATTCATTTGATTCATTTGATTCATTTAATTCATTTGATTCATTTGATTCATTTGATTCTTTTGATTCTTTTGATTCGTTTGATTCGTTTGATTCGTTTGATTCGTTTGATTCATTTGATTCATTTGATTCATTTGATTCATTTGATTCATTTGATTCATTTGATTCATTTGATTCATTTGATTCATTTGATTCATTTGATTCATTTGATTCATTTGATTCATTTGATTCATTTGATTCATTTGATTCATTTGATTCATTTGATTCATTTGATTCATTTGATTCATTTGATTCATTTGATTCATTTGATTCATTTGATTCATTTGATTCATTTGATTCATTTGATTCATTTGATTCATTTGATTCATTTGATTCATTTGATTCATTTGATTCATTTGATTCATTTGATTCATTTGATTCATTTGATTCATTTGATTCATTTGATTCATTTGATTCATTTGATTCATTTGATTCATTTGATTCATTTGATTCATTTGATTCCTTTGGTTCATTAGAATCATTTGATTCATTTGATTCATTTGATTCGTTTGATTCATTTGATTCATTTGAATAATTTGATTAATTTGATTCATTTGATTCATTTGATTCATTTGATTCATTTGATTCATTTGATTCATTTGATTCATTTGATTCATTTGATTCATTTGATTCATTTGATTCATTTGATTCATTTGATTCATTTGATTCATTTGATTCATTTGATTCATTTGATTCATTTGATTCATTTGATTCATTTGATTCATTTGATTCATTTGATTCATTTGATTCATTTGATTCATTTGATTCATTTGATTCATTTGATTCATTTGATTCATTTGATTCATTTGATTCATTTGATTCATTTGATTCATTTGATTCATTTGATTCATTTGATTCATTTGATTCATTTGATTCATTTGATTCATTTGATTCATTTGATTCATTTGATTCATTTGATTCATTTGATTCATTTGATTCATTTGATTCATTTGATTCATTTGATTCATTTGATTCATTTGAGTCACTTGATTCATTTGATTCATTTGATTCATTTGATTCATTTGATTCATTTGATTCATTTGATTCATTTGATTCATTTGATTCATTTGATTCATTTGATTCATTTGATTCATTTGATTCATTTGATTCATTTGATTCATTTGATTCATTTGATTCATTTGATTCATTTGATTCATTTGATTCATTTGATTCATTTGATTCATTTGATTCATTTGATTCATTTGATTCATTTGATTCATTTGATTCATTTGATTCATTTGATTCATTTGATTCATTTGATTCATTTGATTCATTTGATTCATTTGATTCATTTGATTCATTTGATTCATTTGATTCATTTGATTCATTTGATTCATTTGATTCATTTGATTCATTTGATTCATTTGATTCATTTGATTTATTTGATTCATTTGATTCATTTGATTCATTTGATTCATTTGATTCATTTGATTCATTTGATTCATTTGATTCATTTGTTTCATTTGATTCATTTGATTCATTTGATTCATTTGATTCATTTGATTCATTTGATTCATTTGATTCATTTGATTCATTTGATTCATTTGATTCAATTGATTCATTTGATTCATTTGATTCATTTGATTCATTTGATTCATTTGATTCATTTGATTCATTTGATTCATTTGATTCATTTGATTCATTTGATTCATTTGATTCATTTGATTCATTTGATTCATTTGATTCATTTGATTCATTTGATTCATTTGATTCATTTGATTCATTTGATTCATTTGATTCATTTGATTCATTTGATTCATTTGATTCATTTGATTCATTTGATTCATTTGATTCATTTGATTCATTTGATTCATTTGATTCATTTGATTCATTTGATTCATTTGATTCATTTGATTCATTTGATTCATTTGATTCATTTGATTCATTTGATTCATTTGATTCATTTGATTCATTTGATTCATTTGATTCATTTGATTCATTTGATTCATTTGATTCATTTGATTCATTTGATTCATTTGATTCATTTGATTCATTTGATTCATTTGATTCATTTGATTCATTTGATTCATTTGATTCATTTGATTCATTTGATTCATTTGATTCATTTGATTCATTTGATTCATTTGATTCATTTGATTCATTTGATTCATTTGATTCATTTGATTCATTTGATTCATTTGATTCATTTGATTCATTTGATTCATTTGATTCATTTGATTCATTTGATTCATTTGATTCATTTGATTCATTTGATTCATTTGATTCATTTGATTCATTTGATTCATTTGATTCATTTGATTCATTTGATTCATTTGATTCATTTGATTCATTTGATTCATTTGATTCATTTGATTCATTTGATTCATTTGATTCATTTGATTCATTTGATTCATTTGATTCATTTGAATCATTCGATTCATTCGATTCATTTGATTCATTTGATTCATTTGATTCATTTGATTCATTTGATTCATTTGATTCATTTG
Source organism: Topomyia yanbarensis (assembly GCF_030247195.1). Lineage (NCBI taxonomy): Eukaryota > Metazoa > Arthropoda > Insecta > Diptera > Culicidae > Topomyia > Topomyia yanbarensis. The sequence continues at coordinate 7,509 of NW_026683899.1, read as the reverse complement.
ATTCATTTGATTCATTTGATTCATTTGATTCATTTGATTCATTTGATTCATTTGATTCATTTGATTCATTTGATTCATTTGATTCATTTGATTCATTTGATTCATTTGATTCATTTGATTCATTTGATTCATTTGATTCATTTGATTCATTTGATTCATTTGATTCATTTGATTCATTTGATTCATTTGATTCATTTGATTCATTTGATTCATTTGATTCATTTGATTCATTTGATTCATTTAATTCATTTGATTCATTTGATTCATTTGATTCATTTGATTCTTTTGATTCTTTTGATTCTTTTGATTCTTTTGATTCGTTTGATTCGTTTGATTCGTTTGATTCATTTGATTCATTTTATTCGTTTGATTCATTTGATTCATTTGATTCATTTCATTCATTTGATTCATTTGATTCATTTGATTCATTTGATGCATTTGATTCATTTGATTCATTTGATTCATTTGATTCATTTGATTCATTTGATTCATTTGATTCATTTGATTCATTTGATTCATTTGATTCATTTGATTCATTGGATTAATTTGATTCATTTGATTCATTTGATTCATTTGATTCATTTGATTCATTTGATTCATTTGATTCATTTGATTCATTTGATTCCTTTGGTTCCTTTGGTTCATTAGAATCATTTGATTCATTTGATTCGTTTGATTCATTTGATTCATTTGATTCATTTGATTCATTTGATTCATTTGATTCATTTGATTCATTTGATTCATTTGATTCATTTGATTCATTTGATTCATTTGATTCATTTGAATCATTCGATTCATTCGATTCATTTGATTCATTTAATTCATTTGATTCATTTGATTCATTTGATTCATTTGATTCATTTGATTCATTTGATTCATTTGATTCATTTGATTCATTTGATTCATTTGATTCATTTGATTCATTTGATTCATTTGATTCATTTGATTCATTTGATTCATTTGATTCATTTGATTCATTTGATTCATTTGATTCATTTGATTCATTTGATTCATTTGATTCATTTGATTCATTTGATTCATTTGATTCATTTGATTCATTTGATTCATTTGATTCATTTGATTCATTTAATTCATTTGATTCATTTGATTCATTTGATTCATTTGATTCTTTTGATTCTTTTGATTCTTTTGATTCTTTTGATTCGTTTGATTCGTTTGATTCGTTTGATTCATTTGATTCATTTGATTCATTTGATTCATTTGATTCATTTGATTCATTTGATTCATTTGATTCATTTGATTCATTTGATTCATTTGATTCATTTGATTCATTTGATTCATTTGATTCATTTGATTCATTTGATTCATTTGATTCATTTGATTCATTTGATTCATTTGATTCATTTGATTCATTTGATTCATTTGATTCATTGGATTAATTTGATTCATTTGATTCATTTGATTCATTTGATTCATTTGATTCATTTGATTCATTTGATTCATTTGATTCATTTGATTCATTTGATTCATTTGATTCATTTGATTCATTTGATTCATTTGATTCATTGGATTCATTTGATTCATTTGATTCATTTGATTCATTTGATTCATTTGATTCATTTGATTCATTTGATTCCTTTGGTTCCTTTGGTTCATTAGAATCATTTGATTCATTTGATTCGTTTGATTCATTTGATTCATTTGATTCATTTGATTCATTTGATTCATTTGATTCATTTGATTCATTTGATTCATTTGATTCATTTGATTCATTTGATTCATTTGATTCATTTGATTCATTTGATTCATTTGATTCAATTGATTCATTTGATTCATTTGATTCATTTGATTCATTTGATTCATTTGATTCATTTGATTCATTTGATTCATTTGATTCATTTGATTCATTTGATTCATTTGATTCATTTGATTCATTTGATTCATTTGATTCATTTGATTCATTTGATTCATTTGATTAATTTGATTAATTTGATTCATTTGATTCATTTGATTCATTTGAGTCATTTGAGTCATTTGATTCATTTGATTCGTTTGATTCATTTGATTCATTTGATTCATTTGATTCATTTGATTCATTTGATTCATTTGATTCATTTGATTCATTTGATTCATTTGATTCATTTGATTCATTTGATTCATTTGATTCATTTGATTCATTTGATTCATTTGATTCATTTGATTCATTTGATTCATTTGATTCATTTGATTCATTTGATTCATTTGATTCATTTGATTCATTTGATTCATTTGATTCATTTGATTCATTTGATTCATTTGATTCATTTGATTCATTTGATTCATTTGATTCATTTGATTCATTTGATTCATTTGATTCATTTGATTCATTTGATTCATTTGATTCATTTGATTCATTTGATTTATTTGATTTATTTGATTCATTTGATTCATTTGATTCATTTGATTCATTTGATTCATTTGATTCATTTGATTCATTTGATTCATTTGATTCATTTGATTCATTTGATTCATTTGATTCATTTGATTCATTTGATTCATTTGATTCATTTGATTCATTTGATTCATTTGATTCATTTGATTCATTTGATTCATTTGATTCATTTGATTCATTAGATTCATTAGATTCATTTGATTCATTTGATTCATTTGGTTCATTTGGTTCATTTGATTCATTTGATTCATTTGATTCATTTGATTCATTTGATTCATTTGATTCATTTGATTCATTTGATTCATTTGATTCATTTGATTCATTTGATTCATTTGATTCATTTGATTCATTTGATTCATTTGATTCATTTGATTCATTTGATTCATTTGATTCATTTGATTCATTTGATTCATTTGATTCATTTGATTCATTTGATTCATGTGATTCATTTGATTCATTTGATTCATTTGATTCATTTGATTCATTTGATTCATTTGATTCATTTGATTCATTTGATTCATTTGATTCATTTGATTCATTTGATTCATTTGATTCATTTGATTCATTTGATTCATTTGATTCATTTGATTCATTTGATTCATTTGATTCATTTGATTCATTTGATTCATTTGATTCATTTGATTCATTTGATTCATTTGATTCATTTGATTCATTTGATTCATTTGATTCATTTGATTCATTTGATTCTTTTGATTCTTTTGATTCATTTGATTCATTTGATTCATTTGATTCATTTGATTCATTTGATTCATTTGATTCATTTGATTCATTTGATTCATTTGATTCATTTGATTCATTTGATTCATTTGATTCATTTGATTCATTTGATTCATTTGATTCATTTGATTCATTTGATTCATTTGATTCATTTGATTCATTTGATTCATTTGATTCATTTGATTCATTTGATTCATTTGATTCATTTGATTCATTTGATTCATTTGATTCATTTGATTCATTTGATTCATTTGATTCATTTGATTCATTTGATTCATTTGATTCATTTGATTCATTTGATTCATTTGATTCATTTGATTCATTTGATTCATTTGATTCATTTGATTCATTTGATTCATTTGATTCATTTGATTTATTTGATTCATTTGATTCATTTGATTCATTTGATTCATTTGATTCATTTGATTCATTTGATTCATTTGATTCATTTGATTCATTTGATTCATTTGATTCATTTGATTCATTTGATTCATTTGATTCATTTGATTCATTTGTTTCATTTGATTCATTTGATTCATTTGATTCATTTGATTCATTTGATTCATTTGATTCATTTGATTCATTTGATTCATTTGATTCATTTGATTCATTTGATTCATTGATTCATTTGATTCATTTGATTCATTTGATTCATTTGATTCATTTGATTCATTTGATTCATTTGATTCATTTGATTCATTTGATTCATTTGATTCATTTGATTCATTTGATTCATTTGATTCATTTGATTCATTTGATTCATTTGATTCATTTGATTCATTTGATTCATTTGATTAATTTGATTCATTTGATTCATTTGATTCATTTGATTCATTTGATTCATTTGATTCATTTGATTCATTTGATTCATTTGATTCATTTGTTTCATTTGTTTCATTTGATTCATTTGATTCATTTGATTCATTTGATTCATATGATTCATATGATTCATATGATTCATTTGATTCATTTGATTCATTTGATTCATTTGATTCATTTGATTCATTTGATTCATTTGATTCATTTGATTCATTTGATTCATTTGATTCATTTGATTCATTTGATTCATTTGATTCATTTGATTCATTTGATTCATTTGATTCATTTGATTCATTTGATTCATTTGATTCATTTGATTCATTTGATTCATTTGATTCATTTGATTCGTTTGATTCGTTTGATTCATTTGATTCATTTGATTCATTTGATTCATTTGGTTCATTTGGTTCATTTGGTTCATTAGAATCATTTGATTCATTTGATTCATTTGATTCATTTGATTCATTTGATTCATTTGATTCATTTGATTCATTTGATTCATTTGATTCATTTGATTCATTTGATTCATTTGATTCATTTGATTCATTTGATTCATTTGATTCATTTGATTCATTTGATTCATTTGATTCATTTGATTCATTTGATTCATTTGATTCATTTGATTCATTTGATTCATTTGATTCATTTGATTCATTTGATTCATTTGATTCATTTGATTCATTTGATTCATTTGATTCATTTGATTCATTTGATTCATTTGATTCATTTGATTCATTTGATTCATTTGATTCATTTGATTCATTTGATTCATTTGATTCATTTGATTCATTTGATTCATTTGATTCATTTGATTCATTTGATTCATTTGATTCATTTGATTCATTTGATTCATTTGATTCATTTGATTCATTTGATTCATTTGATTCATTTGATTCATTTGATTCATTTGATTCATTTGATTCATTTGATTCATTTGATTCATTTGATTCATTTGATTCATTTGATTCATTTGATTCATTTGATTCATTTGATTCATTTGATTCATTTGATTGATATGATTGATTTGATTGATTTGATTGATTTGATTGATTTGGTTCATTTGATTCATTTGATTGATTTGATTCATTTGATTCATTTGATTCATTTGATTCATTTGATTCATTTGATTCATTTGATTCATTTGATTCATTTGATTCATTTGATTCATTGGATTCATTTGATTCATTTGATTCATTTGATTCATTTGATTCAATTGATTAATTTGATTCATTTGATTCATTTGATTCATTTGATTCATTTGATTCATTTGATTCATTTGATTCATTTGATTCATTTGATTCATTTGATTCATTTGATTCATTTGATTCATTTGATTCATTTGATTCTTTTGATTGATTTGATTGATTTGATTGATTTGATTGATTTGATTGATTTGATTGATTTGATTGATTTGATTAATTTGATTCATTTGATTCATTTGATTCATTTGATTCATTTGATTCATTTGATTCATTTGATTCATTTGATTCATTTGATTCATTTGATTCATTTGATTCATTTGATTCATTTGATTCATTTGATTCATTTGATTCATTTGATTCATTTGATTCATTTGATTCATTTGATTCATTTGATTCATTTGATTCATTTGATTCATTTGATTCATTTGATTCATTTGATTCATTTGATTCATTTGATTCATTTGATTCATTTGATTCATTTGATTCATTGGATTCATTTGATTCATTTGATTCATTTGATTCATTTGATTCATTTGATTCATTTGATTCATTTGATTCATTTGATTCATTTGATTCATTTGATTCATTTGATTAATTTGATTAATTTGATTAATTTGATTCATTTGATTCATTTGATTCATTTGATTCATTTGATTCATTTGATTCATTTGATTCATTTGATTCATTTGATTCATTTGATTCATTTGATTCATTTGATTCATTTGATTCATTTGATTCATTTGATTCATTTGATTCATTTGATTCATTTGATTCATTTGGTTCATTTGGTTCATTTGATTCAATTGATTCATTTGATTCATTTGATTCATTTGATTCATTTGATTCATTTGATTCATTTGATTCATTTGATTCATTTGATTCATTTGATTCATTTGATTCATTTGATTCATTTGATTCATTTGATTCATTTGATTCATTTGATTCATTTGATTCATTTGATTCATTTGATTCATTTGATTCATTTGATTCATTTGATTCATTTGATTCATTTGATTCATTTGATTCATTTGATTCATTTGATTCATTTGATTCATTTGATTCATTTGATTCATTTGATTCATTTGATTCATTTGATTCATTTGATTCATTTGATTCATTTGATTCATTTGATTCATTTGATTCATCTGATTCATTTGATTCATTTGATTCATTTGATTCATTTGATTCATTTGATTCATTTGATTCATTTGATTCATTTGATTCATTTGATTCATTTGATTCATTTGATTCATTTGATTCATTTGATTCATCTGATTCATTTGATTCATTTGATTCATTTGATTCATTTGATTCATTTGATTCATTTGATTCATTTGATTCATTTGGTTCATTTGGTTCATTTGATTCAATTGATTCATTTGATTCATTTGATTCATTTGATTCATTTGATTCATTTGATTCATTTGATTCATTTGATTCATTTGATTCATTTGATTCATTTGATTCATTTGATTCATTTGATTCATTTGATTCATTTGAATCATTTGAATCATTTGATTCATTTGATTCATTTGATTCATTTGATTCATTTGATTCATTTGATTCATTTGATTCATTTGATTCATTTGATTCATTTGATTCATTTGATTCATTTGATTCATTTGATTCATTTGATTCATTTGATTCATTTGATTCATTTGATTCATTTGATTCATTTGATTCATTTGATTCATTTGATTCATTTGATTCATTTGATTCATTTGATTCATTTGATTCATTTGATTCATTTGATTCATTTGATTCATTTGATTCATTTGATTCATTTGATTCATTTGATTCATTTGATTCATTTGATTCATTTGATTCATTTGATTCATTTGATTCATTTGATTCATTTGATTCATTTGATTCATTTGATTCATTTGATTCATTTGATTCATTTGAATCATTTGATTCATTTGATTCATTTGATTCATTTGATTCATTTGATTCATTTGATTCATTTGATTCATTTGATTCATTTGATTCATTTGATTCATTTGATTCACTTGAATCATTTGATTCATTTGATTCATTTGATTCGTTTGATTCATTTGATTCATTTGAATCATTTGATTCATTTGGTTCATTTTATTCATATCTTTAATATTATGCATTTCATGTTCAGTCATTCGTTTTATTTCATTCAATTTGTTAATATGAGTCAATTTATTCTATTAATCTTATAACTATTTCTAAATATAATCGTAATTTTTATTTAATAACCTAATCTAGTTTGATTCGTGTATTTTATAATTTTGATTCACATTAATTTTTCTACTCATTTTATGAATTTAAAAACCTATTATTTCGTTTTTTGCTTTACTTTTTTATTTCGGTCGTTTTGTTGATTTCTAT